>NW_010246908.1:35965-100359 GCF_000690775.1 Eurypyga helias
CCCCATGGCAGAGCCCTTGCTGACCAGGTGCCATCCACATGGGCTGAAAGCACTTTTAAAGGCTTATTCTACTTAAAGAAAAAAGAAAGGTTGCTTTGTACTGATAAAACATGGAGACAGAAATGATATTTATTGGAAAAAAAAAAAAGGTATTTTTTAAATTTTGGCTAGTGTTAGTCTTGTCTCCAAAACGGAAAGGATCAAAAGTGAATGCAGTGTATAATTTTCCTTGCACAGGCGATTGGAAGCTTGTTAACTGTAATGGAGAAATACAGAATTTGTGTCCCAAATTCTCATTTATTTGCATAAGACACCTCCCGTTGGGAAGAGCAAAAAAGTATCAAGTCAGAGCAGAGTGTTCATCTTGCTGGTAAAATAAAGGGCCTTGAATAAAGGGTAACAGTGAATGCCTAGGGAAGAATATAAGACAAAATTACAAGTACGTATAGAATCATCCTTAGAATATTGTTCTGGTCTGCAGCTAGGATTTTTTAAGATAGGACAGTATTTTTTTTTTTCCCCCCTCTGGTATCTGTTGCTCTTCCAGAGTTGTTGAATCTGTACCTGGCATGGTTAATATTGTAGACCTGTTTTTGAGTAGTAGTATGAACTAGATTCTGTGCATGCCCTAACGTCAACTCAGAAATTGCTTTTTTTCTTGTCAGTTCCCTGATTCATTACTAATGTATTGTCTCTTCTTTGAGAGGTCGGATCTTTCTGACCGGTGTCTTTGGTTATTACATTCTAGTAGAATGTGGACCTTTTAGTTAGGAAACATTCAAGTAACGTATCATTTAGCAGTTCAGAATAAAGGCTTAAAATATCATTTAACCTTTTTTTATTTGACAGTGCTAATATTTTCTAGAGCTATTCCAGACTAAAGGGTAACCATTTGAGAGATACGTTTACCTGCACGTATTAAATATAATAGACCTGTATTCATTCAGAGATCTTTTTGCATTAACTCTTGTTAATATCAATGAAAGCTACAAACAAGTGGATAGCAAAGAAGCTGTTGCTTTTCTCAAAGGCACATGTTAATTAGTAATTAGAATTCACTAATAATGAACACAGCACCATTCATGTCAAATAATTAACTACTATGTTGCTTGTACTAGTGATAATGTCAAATGTCAAAAATTGCATGGGCCAAAAGGAGCTTGTCAGCTGAAGAAATTTCAAGTTTACAAGTACATCCTTTTGAAATAAGGTCTTAAATGAACTTGTTAGGGTAAAATTTTGATACTTTTCCTTTCAGACATTGTCTCTTGAAAAAAACAAAACCTATTTAGTGTGAAGAGTAATAGAACGTAATACCTAGAGATGGCAGCTTTGAGCTGTGTTTTGAGCTGTGTACGAGTCATTGTGTAACGTTTCCTTTATAGTTGAGAGAAAAAATATCCACAGAGAAGAAATTAGATTAAGTTTTTGACTTGAGCTCCTGAGATTTCAAAGCCTAGTGCTAGAGCAGAGCGAGAGCATGGAGCTAGTATTGCCTGACTGTGGTGCAAGGTAAATTGAAGCTATATAATTGACTCTGGAGAATGAAATAAGTTACTGTGCCCATTTCCCTCAGAAAGCAGCTTTAGTTAAAACTGAAGTACTGTACTCCTTTATTCTGAAGAAGAAAGATCAGAAGTTTCCCACTGATGTATAGTTACAACAAGTGACTAAGACTTTTATGCATTTAGAGTGGAGCGACTGTGTAAGTGTTCTTGCTTTTAGACCAACTAAACTGTTAGATAGTATTACCTTCAGTGCCTCTTCAGACTGGTTATTGGAAAGGTGCTACCTATATCTGTTAGCAATTGGTTCTCCCGCATCTCAAAGATTATATATAGTTCCTGGAATCTTGATACAGAAAAATGTTGACATTGAAATAATTCCTATAAGCAATAGGATTATAAAGAGACTGGAGGAAATGGCTTGTGAGGTTTTTGAAGTAAGTACACATAACTCTGCTAAGCAGTGACCAGGCAGGGAGTTAGTAAATTGACAAATACTAGATCCCTGGAATAAAGTAGAAAGGGAGTTGCATGCGGAGTCAGTATATGGTCTCTGCTGGGAGCTACTGAGCCCGTGGCTCTATCCCAATATTTGACCATGCAATTAAACTATCCCAAGACAGTGGAGGGATGCCTGGGCATTGAGATTTGATTGCTTTGGGTTTGGCAATAGGAATGAAGACGACAGGCAGGCTAACATAGTAATTGTAAAGATATTTTCCAGTATATAGACCATTTTATATGTAGTCAAATTTAATTTGACTCATTTGAGTTTTATGAATATTACTTACAACTTTAAAGCTTTATTGGAAAAGGGTAATTGTTTTGATATCTTTTCCAAATTAATTAGTATTGATGTTGAGTCTGTACATCTCTTCTGGTATTTTTTTTAGTCTAATGAAAAGCTAGTCTTAACAAAACAAAAAAGACTAAAAACTTTTCTGCTTCAAATGTGAGACCAAATCTTTCACTGGTTGCTTAATTGTTATTATTTTCTATGCCTATTTTTGTTGGCTATTGTAGTGTAATTTGGAAAAACAGTAGGAATGTAAGTATTTTCTAATTGTTCTATTAATAATTATTAGCAGGTTGTATCACCAAGTGGCATAGTTTTTTTTTATTTTACAACTTTCAATTACATCTTGTGCACAACTTGTTTTCTAATTCTGATTTGCAGACCTCAGAAGTAGGTAAGGGGTGCTGTCATACACTCTTTGTATGTAGTACAGATAAAAACCTATTCAGAGTTCCTCTTCAGTGAAGTGGGACTTAGTCATGAAGAGAGTGGTTCCTTTATGCAAAAGTATGATATCGGTCATTCCTTGTTTCAATGTTATATTCCAGTCGATTTGAATTTCGAAGTCTAACATGATTGGCTTTTATGTTTAGCAGATCTAAAAGCGGATGCCTAGTTAATACTTTCCTACACAGCCTTTTGTTACTTATTCCTTCCTCCCAATATGTCTAATCCAAATGTTAAAAGTACAAAAGATCAGTCAGACATCTCTGCTAAAATTCCAGCTTATACATTCAGCATTTTTAAAGCTGTTTAACGTAGTTTTGTTTGCATGCGTTTCTTCAGCCTAGTTTTCTGAAAATGTAGGAATGTTCACACAGACAAGTAAACTTAGTATTTTAATTTTTTTTTTCCCCCAAAACCACACTTCCTTATTTTCTTGTCCTATATTTTGAATGCCACTGTAGTCCAGGAAAAAAGTTAGTGGCTTTTAAGATATATAAGAATGAACTTAATTAAATCTGTCTATGAATTAATACCTTGTAATATAGCCAGCAACAATGTGTAAAACTGTGAAAATAATCCAGCAATAAAGTGACAGTGCTCTCGATTAGGCTAACGTGCTGATGTACTAATTGCTGCAGGAATCTGATCCTGTTGGGAAGCATAGGATTGTAATGTGTTCCTTGTGTATTTTAGCAGGTTCTTGCTCAGGTTCTTACCTAGTGAGGTTATAGTTCCACATTAAGAATAATAAAGCAGGCTGCAGGAAGAAGAGTGAAGACTACTTTCCAGTCTGTCAGTCCTGATTTAATGGGAGGATTATGGGATTAAGTGGGGATGGTGATTTTTTTTTTTTTTTTTTTTTGAGATAACACATGGATATAATGTTGTTGGTGATGTTACCATATTAAAGGAGGTAGTGGTCTGGGAAAAGGAAGAAGAGATATTAGGCAGTCCTAAACCAGCTGGCATGTGTTGAATGCAGAAAACAGGCTTGTGAGGGATGAGTTAGTGCTGGATGGCTATTTTTTAGCCTTACTTACATTTTGATTAAAAATCCAGAAATTTCTTAATGATGTACAGATTTGACTAAACTTTTAGAGGTTTCAGATCAGCATAGGGGAAAAATTCTGATGAATTTTTGGGTCCTGTTATTTTACATAAAGTTAATTTATATACTAATATGTGGGTACAGTCTATGGGAGGAAACTGGTTTGAAAGTCATGTTTCAAGAAAATGGAGAATGACTGTTCTTCATGTGGCTGGTGAATAGCATTTCTTTGGTCAGTTTTTCAGGAACACATGTAAGAATTAAGGCAAAAAACTCATTTCTGATAGAGAAACTTTTCTGCTCAGCCATGATACAGTTAAGAAATACCAAATTAAAATGATGTGGTTATTTTAACACGATTAATTTACTTTCAATTTGTTAGAAATGGATTGTCAATTGCCCCCTTATTTCATTTCCTTTACACTTTTTTTGTGGTAACTACCAGATAAGATTCTTTTGGAATGCAGGCAGGATTTGCATAACAGTGTAGCATTGCCAGGTACAGTCAGAGCAGCTGATAGTATTGTTCTTTTAGGAAAAAAGAAAAATTATGAAGTCTGAAGAATAAAAATATGATAAGTTTTAGAAGAGTTTTGAATTACTGCATTTATGTGGAATATAAAATCAATGTTAACACTGAGATATGGTGTAGGGAAACAGGGTCAAGGGAACTAATGATTTTGGCCGTATGTTTGTTGAGGATTCAATGTCAAGTATGTAGAAGTGTTACTCTGGTTGGCTGTATAGTCTGTTGACTGGGACTTGACAGACAAGTGGGTGCTCATACTTGCTCTTTTGGTGATCTTGTTGAGTAGCTTCCTTGCTCTGTTTCAAGGGTTTTTTTTCCACTGTGAAGGGATTTGAAGTTTAACTAATGATTTTGGCCGTATGTTTGTTGAGGATTCAATGTCAAGTATGTAGAAGTGTTACTCTGGTTGGCTGTATAGTCTGTTGACTGGGACTTGACAGACAAGTGGGTGCTCATACTTGCTCTTTTGGTGATCTTGTTGAGTAGCTTCCTTGCTCTGTTTCAAGGGTTTTTTTTCCACTGTGAAGGGATTTGAAGTTTTGTTAAAACTACTGTTTAAAGCTGGGTGATATGTTTCGGCATGATTTTGCAGGAATTGGCAAGCACACAGCCTTGGAAATGAGGAACATGAGGCAGCTGAAGTAAAGAATACTAGATCACCAGTCACTTTTGCAATTTTTAATCTTTTTGCCTCTATTAAAAATAAGCATTAATTTACCTATTCTGTGGAAATTTTATGGGTTACTTTGTCAGTTTTTGAGAAACTTCAAATGTACAAATCACCATGTTAATTTATGATTATTATTCCATAATTTATGATTCCACATTGGAAGGTTTTATTCTTTTTCTGGCTTTTAAAAGAATTTTGCCTTCAAATTATAAATTTGAGACTGCTAAACCGATTGCCATTTGTTTACCAGAACTCCTAGTTTTTTCTGGTGCCATCTGTTTAGTCACACGAAGTTGAGTGACTTTTCAAAGTTTCTGGTTTTGTGGGTTTCTTTAATTTTTTTTTTTTAAAGAAAAATATTTTTACTTTTCAATTTGGACATTGTTTGTGAACATCTGAGGGATGATTTTTGTTATTGTTTGTAATAGAAAATTAAATAAGGAAGGGGCTCTCCAGAGATGCACCTGTATTAACAGTTTTCATGGAATCACAAGGAACAGATGAGGTTGGGAAGGATCTCTGGAGGTCATCTTGACCAGCCTCTGTGCTCGGAGCAGGGTCAACTACAGCAGGTTGCTGCAAACATCGTCCAGTTGTTCTTGGAATATTTCCAAGGATATTCAATTCCCCAGTGTCTCTGAGCAACCTGTTCCATTCTTTGACTATCGTCACTGTAAAAGGAATGTTTTTTCTTACTTTTAAATTGGATTTCTTGTAATCCAGTTTGTGCCCATCACCTCTTGTCTGTTCACTGGATAACACCAAGAAGAGTCTGGCTCATTCTTTTTTAGCCTTTCTCACAAGGCATTTAATTTTATTTGAATTATTTGGTTATTTTAAAACATTCTCCAAAGATACTGATTATATCAATAAGGTGAACAAATTAAGTGGAATTTTATTGTCGTAAATTGTCTTCATTCTGCCAGCAGGCTTTCCAATTGTGACAGTTCAGTTTGAGTTCTTCTGTATTTGAGTTATTCTCATTTCTATTTTGGATAGTTGAAATATGTATGTCAATCATTACTCTGTAAGAGAAATACTAGATCAAATGAATATTTTGTTCTCTTGAGACACATGATTTAACTGTTTTGTTCAGGTCCTGGCTTTGGTCTTATGATTCCTGCCTTCTGCTGTCATTCTCTCTGCCCCACATGCATAGTCAACTGTTTACAGGTCATATACCTTTTGTCAAGTTTCTTTATCCTATTGGTTCATCAAAATTTTCTACTGAAATAATTTTCTTGGGGAAAAAGGCTGATTTGAAGAAATAGAAACATCTGTTGGAAAGTTTTCTTTCCATTGAAACTAAGAGGAGCTATAGAGGCTGTTTTGGCTTGTACCTGAACAGTTGCCAAGAAACCAATCGATGGGATCTGTAGGTGGGATTATCATGAATGAGTGAGCTGCCTACCTGCTCGTTTTACAGTAAGAAATTTCTAATTTTTACTGGAATTCCCTACTGAGTGGGAACTGTGAATTACAAGTTCAGTATACAGTGTAGTTTTATATACTTCAATTTACATATGGTAATATTTATATGAATTTTTCATAGGAAAAAACCCACAAGGTTTTGAGAGGTTTCTGAAATTTCTTAGGTAATTTATTAATGTGAAGTAGTATATCTAAAATGGCCAGGGTTAATTTATTGAGTCAATACCTTCGCGCTCTGCCAAGTCTGTAAGGGGAGTCCTTCTTTTCTTTCACATCAGGACTGTTTGCACTTGTATCCTTCCTACAGCCTATTCCCGATTAGGCTTTCCAGATAACTGTCCACCTTTATGTGCTTAGGATTTAGTTTTTGTCCTGTAAAATATACATGTAACATTTTTTCATTCTGTATTTCTTCCACTGACTTTGGTCTTTGAACCATTTCCCTCCCCCCCCCCATGTTCAGCTGATCATCACTAACTTCTAAAGTGTTTTTCAGCAGCACCAGGAGCTGCTTAATCTCAGAAATAGCCCTGAGCGAAGCTTAGTTAAATCTGTTTTTGTGGTTGATAAAGCAGTTGTCATGACCTTCTTGTCTTTTTCTCTGTGAATGGTCTTGTGTACAGGATCTGCTGTGTCATTTATAAAGTTTGTTCCTCACAGAAGTGTTCTTTTATCTGAACTTTGAATCATTTAAGCAGAACTGTGAGGAGGACTTTCTTACTGTCAGCTGTCTGACAGTTCATGCAGCTCTTTAGGTGACCTTTTTTCTGTAGTCTTTCCTCAGTGTCAGAAATGTTTTTTTCAAATACTGTTATACAGCACTTACAAGTACCTAAGTAGCTCTCTCTTTTTGCCATAGTTTTTATTTGCATTTAAAAATAAAGAAATAAAAGACTAGTCCACTATGTTAGTGATGCTGATCTGTCTTTTGAGATCTATATGGCGGTGTAATGAATGAGCAATATAGGATTCATTTATGAAGAATATTGGTTCAAGCCATTCCTTTGGATCAGTGCACAGCTTTTGCAGGTTTTCTCCAAACTCTTTAATATGTTGTTTTATCTCATAGGAAAATAATGGGTTCAGGTACATATATTTAATCCTATTAGAAATTCCTTCTGAAGGATGTGAACATCTCTTGTTCAAACACCACCCCCCCAAACTAATCAGCAACACAGAATATCACTGTATAGGAGTGATTTAAGTCCAAATTTTACCTGCCTCTGTAGACTGTCATTCTACTGATCATCTATATTTCACATGCCTGCATCTTTCTTGATGCGCATGCATGCAGCTTACTTTTCTGCTTAGATCCCATCAGCTTCTTGTACAAGGAGTCTGAAATTTCTGCGTGGTCGATCCAAACTTCTTGTATTAGGTCATTACTTTATCTTCCCATCTCTTTTTCTGAGGCTCAGCATTCCATGCCAAGCAAAACTTTGCCAAATGTGCTAAGCCTGCAGCTTCCTTTTTTTTTAAAAAAAAAAACAAACAAAAAAACCCAAAAAAAACAGGTAAGAGCGATTTTAGGGTAAAGCCAGAAGACAACTCCCAACTGTACAAACACCATGCAGATGGGATGCAGAGTGTATGTGGTTCTGGAATGTCCTAGCAAAGACTAAGGAATGTTCTCTCAACCTGAAGCAGTTTTTTCTACCCAGGTTAAACTGTCTTTGCGCCAGTCTGTGAATCCAACAAGCTGAAATTTGTTCTGTGACTTTGTATGCCTTGGTTGGCTATTCTAGATGAAGTTTGAGATTTAGGAGGATGTGCTTTCAGTCAATATTTAAGTAAATCATTCATTACTTATCAAAACAGATGGCATTGCTATTTGAGGTATGTAGTTCATAAAGATTGGAAAATCTGTTTTGAATCACTTTAAAAGAACTCTAAGTACTCTTCTTTGGGATTTGATGTTAGCAAATGTGCTCAAGAAGATGCTATACACACATTGTCCATTTGGACTCTGACAGCTGTGAATCTTTCAGGACTGGTGTGGCCAGCAGGTCAAGGGAGGCGATTCTGCCCCTCTACTCTGCTCTGGTGAGACCCCACCTGGAGTACTGCGTCCAGCTCTGGAGCCCTCAATATCAGAAGGATATTGACCACTTGGAGCGAGTCCAGAGGAGGGCCACAAAGATGATCAGAGGGCTGGAGCACCTCTCCTATGACGAAAGGCTGCGAGAACTGGGCTTGTTCAGCCTGGAGAAGAGGAGGCTCCGCGGAGACCTCATTGCAGCTTTCCAGTATCTGAAGGGGGCCTACAAGGGTACTGGGAGAGGACTTTTTACAAGAGCCTGTAGTGATAGGACAAGGGGTAATGAGTATAAATTGAAATCAGGGAGGTTTAGATTAGATATCAGGAAGAAATTCTTCAGGGAGAGGGTGGTGAGGCACTGGAACAGGTTGCCCAGAGATGTTGTGGATGCCCCATCCCTGGATGTCTTCAAGGCCAGGCTGGATGTGGCTTGGAGCAACCTGGTCTAGTGGAAGGTGTCCCTGCCCATGGCAGGGAGTTGGAACTAGATGATCTTTAAGGTCCCTTCCAACCCAAACCATTCTATGATTCTATGACTTTGCTGTCCTGAGAGAATGTGCTCCCTTGTGTACATGCGGAATGAAATCCCCATAGACCCTGTGTGTGGAAAATCATGTTTTAGTTTTGTGAACTGTTCTTTAAGAAAACAGTAAAATATTCTTTTTCTTTTCTTTTCTCTTTTTTTTTTTTTAATAGAATGCTGCAATATGAATTAGAAGCTCCATGTAATTAGTTTTCTGCTTGAAGTAATCCAGTTAAGATTCATTTTGGTGTCATTTTCATGGCTGGGTTTATTTTTCAGAGAAATAGTCTCCTTATCATTGTTGGTTTAGTTTAAATATCATTCTCTGGGATTAGTGTCTGATATTGAGCTGGTTAATGTAGTATTAGTTAAACGTGGAGATTTAAATCAGATCGTTCAGTTATGAAATATTACGCAGCACAGAACTATGCAGTTCAGATATTATCTTTCTGTAATCCATTATTTGCTTTCTCTTCTCTTCCAATTTTTACAGGAAGACATCTACATGTATGGAGGCAAAATTGAAACGAATAATGGCAATGTTACTGATGAGCTGTGGATTTTCAACATACACAGTCAAACATGGAGTACTAGAACTCCTGCAGTACTTGTACATGGCCAACAATATGCTGTGGAAGGTCATTCAGCACACATAGTAGAGCTGGACAGCAGAGACGTGGTTATGATTATCATCTTTGGATATTCCGCTATATATGGTTACACAAGCATTGTTCAAGAATACTACATCAGTAAGTCACTTTCAAATCACTTTTATCATGTACCATGCTAAAGAAAATACTTTTTTTTTTTTTTAAGTGAAGAACACTCCTGTTTTTGGAAAGAAAAATAATGTACTTTTGCAAAATAAATAAAATCTCATATCTTTTTCTTCAAATATTGTGGGTGAGATTTTTTTGTTAGGCAGTAGCATTCCATACATGTCTGGAGCATAATGGATTTGGTTACAAGTAATTGTGTATGTGGCTGTGGTACTGTAAAGGGAGGAAAGGGTGAAACCAGACATTCCACACTGTGGTTAGTGTTGGGTTGATTTTTACCACAGTCTTACTGTTTTCACCACAGAGTAGAGAGGGTAAGAAATAATAAGTAGATCAAAAATAGAAAGGGCAAAACAGAATACAATGAACAGTGGCTAATACAATAATTTAGTTATTTTGAGGGTTCTTTAATGGTGCTGTAATATTGTCATTCTGATTTTTGAAATGTAGTAACATTTCCACTGTATATAGGGTTCTCTCTAAAGTGTATACATGTTGCTAATAGACAAAATAAGAGAAGATTAATATTAATTTTTCCAAATAACCTGCCATGCCTGTTTGGGATTTCCCTTGTGAAGTGGCAGGTTTTCTTAGTGGTCGTTTTAAATGCTAGAATTAAATAAACAAGAATACTTTGTTGTCTTATACATGGTACATCTAAGATATTATTTCAGCCAAATAAACATGAATATCTACATCTTCTGATACATTTGTAAGGAATATTTATATGCCCACTAATTCAAATTATAATCTTGTTTACTTTTTTTTTTTGATTCCTTGTTTCCTGTAGAATTGATCTGAATCCCACAGTTATTTAAAGATCACAAAATGCAGAATACCAAATTTCAAAGGCATAATAAAATGTACCACTATACTCTTTTGTATGTATGCATATGTATATGAACACAGTTTTAAGCAGATTTATGGGGTGGGGAAATCCCTTCAAAACTTAGAGGGTTCTTATGCCTCCTGATGGCAGTTTCGAAATTTTATAACAATGTTGAAAAAGGATAAAAGAGAATGGGAATAAGAGGATGAGTGCCATGATGTGCTTTATCCACACTTAGAAATTTGATTTAGCTGCATAAAAATACTATAGAACTCTGGTCTTAGAATGATGATCCACAACATTATTGTAAAATTTGTTTGTAAAAAAAAAAAAAAAAAAGTGTTAAAGGCCATTTTTTCCACCACTTCTAATTTTAAATGGCTTTTATTGTTAAAGTTATGCTGTGGAGGATTAATGAAGCAGACTGTAACTAAACATATATAAAACAAACAAAGAAAGAATCCCAAACCTTTCATACTATGGTGATAAGCTTTGAGTAGGAGAAAGCACTTATTTTACTGGCAGTTATTATGGCTCTAAATTATTCTCAAGTTTTTATGTCTTCTTTCTGAGACGATAAGTTTATCAAATACTTGTGAGAAATTTAGTTTGTTGGAGAAAGTATGCTTCATTCGCATCAAATATAAACCAAACTCGTGACAATGTAGGGTATTAAAGTGGAAGCCCATTGGTTTCGGTGAGTCGACTCATGTGGTGAAGGATCGTTGGCACGTGCAGTGCTTTGCAGAGCATGCTATATATGCTCTAACCGAACCATTTCTGCTGTGGATAATTCTTGTGTTTCATTTTACTTCATTGCATCACCCTCCTTTCCCTCTCCTCTAAGTTAAATGAATTTTGTGGCAATTTTTGCTGAATTCTGCGTCAGCTGGAGTATTTATCTACAGCTTTGCAGCTGTAGAATAATTTTTAACCATAAAATTCCAGATGGCAGCTTGAACTAAAAATGACTGGTTTTTTGGGGACCTCCACAGCTCAGAATCCAAACCTAAAAATATAGGAAGTTCTAGAACTATTGCTGTGAACCCGTCTGAATAGGAAAAAAAAATGTTATTAAAAAGGGCATCTGATGTTATGGAAAGAAAAATTAGAGTCTCTCTCTGCTTTTAAAACATACATTGCCTTAGCATTTCAAATGATACTGCTTTATTCTTTCTAAATGTTATCAGCCATGGCTTTTAGTTCTAACAGTCTGGTTTTCAAGCATTTACCAGATGCCTACTGAAAGAAAGAGGCATAGCAAGAGACAGAATTACCCTTCGGTTCATATGAATTGAAACGTCTAGTGATCCAGTCCTGTTAATGAACTTTGATTAAATTGATATGGAATTCTAGTGCTAAAACCTTCTTTAGTTACTGTGACCCTGATTTCCATGTCATCTGGGTCAAGAAAGATCTAGAGGGGCATAAATTATTTGTGGATTCCCTAGCTTTTCGCATAGGTATGTAGTTCTTACTAACCAAACATGTGAATCAAATGTGTGCGTGTGTGGTCTGAAAAATTTCTTTGACATTGTGTCATTAGTGGGGAAAGTTAACTTTCTGTCAAAGTCAAATATGTTCTGGAAAAATCAGACATGGTTTGCAGGCAGATTTTCACCAGGCAGAAGCACAGGAGTTCATTTCCACTCCAAAGGTACGGTGGTGGTTGCAGGAACAAGAGCTTCCTGTTGTCCTTTCTTGCTATACCTAGACTTACGACTTTTGAGGAACCAATAAATCCTGATATGGGAATTATGTGAATGATTTTACTAACTTGAACCATAAAGCTTCTCTGGGTTACTCCCCAGGGAAATTTATTTCCCTTTAGGTTAGCAATACCTCATAAACCTTCTAAGAATCTCAATGTGAGTCTCAAGGTGAATATACTAATGGTGTTTTGGTTTAGCTGAGGTTTATAAGAGCTCCTTGTATATTAAGAAACTTCTGAATAAGTTTTCTGTGATTTTATTTTATTTAGAAGACAGATTTGTTTGCATTAGCAGCATATCCCTGGTTTTAGGCTGAATTGTTTTATCACTTTAGAAAGAGGTTATGGGTTGCTTTTGATTAAAAACCTCTTTTGATTACCCAAACCCCTTTGTTCTAAACCTTTGCATGTTACTGAGGGGAGATTAGTCTGTAATTGTCCAGTCCTTGTCTCTCCTCCTTCTGTCTGTAATGTAAGCACTATGTTCACTGTTCTTTGGTAATATCTAACCAGCTTTGTTTAAAATGCTTGCTGCTGGGTCTGCAATTTCACTTACAGTGTTTGTCAGAATTTAGAAATGGAGTCATACGCCCAACGTTAGTACATTAAATAGATGAATTTAGCTTCTACATCAGCTGTAATTTCTTTTTCTGTTTACAAGCTTTTGTATGTGCCTTTTTTTTTTCTTGATCATTCTCCTGGAAATGGTAAAGCTGGACGTGAAACGTGTGATTCTGTTTGACAAAGGTAACCAGAACGTAGCAGCCTGTTGCTGTGTCCGGCTGTTTATTATCTGACAGATCTAATTATCTGAAATTATCACTGTGACTTGCCTAAGCATTTCAAGAGAAACTTTGTGGTAGAATTCTCTGGAAGATTTCCCAGATGTTGATGAAAAATGTCAAATTATGAATGAGAAGTAGCAGCCCCTATTACTGCAGTGTTTTTTTTTTTTTAAGGATTTTTTAAAAAATCCATTTGACCTTTATTTTACACTACCTATCACACTTACAAATTGAAATCTGGGAAATAAAAAAAAATCATCCTATTTCCTTATTTCTGGTTTGTTTATTCATAGAGCTCTTTCTTTATTTGGCATTTTTTAGCTGTTGAGGATGTAGTTCTGCATGACTGATTTGGTCAATTGAGTACTTAATTTGATCTAATGATAGGAGGAGTGGGGTCTGAGTATGGGAAGAGTTATGTAGACACCATCAATAAAAATTGGATTTCTCCTTAAAAAAAAAAAAAAATACCGTCAATAAAAATTGGATTTCTCTTTAAAAAAAAAAAATAGGTGAAGATACATAGCAATGAATTGTTTTTTAAAAAGTCAGATCATATGAATATTAATGTATTTAAATCCAGACAGAAGTGTATTTTGTCTGAATGATGCAATACTCAAGATGCCGGAGTAGCATGAAAGAGATCAAAACTGCACATATACATGTTCAAAGTTCCGGCAGCTCAACTAGATTTTAGGAAGGGAAATAGGAGGAGAAACTGTAATACTGCCTCTGACTTATTTCAGCTAGGTGTCATGGGCATCTTTTTCCAAATGTAGGTAGTTATCCATAGAAAATGGTTTCTATTATTCAAGAAGGAACAGGTATTCGTATTTCTGCGCAAGTCATCTAAAGCTGTGCAATATGCAATTTTACCATGTCTGTGCTCTAAATGCTACATGAACCAGTGAGATATAAATACAAAAGATTCTTTTATGCATATGATCAGCACCATTGTGTAAATTTATGTGAAGAAATAGTAATTTTTCCCTGAAATGCACATATACTAATATTTAGACTGATCACTATTTAAATGAAAAAATGAGGATGGTGCTGGTGATAGGAAAGTGTAACTGCAGGTTGACACCTCAGCAACCTTCTCACATGAAATATGTCAAGTAAATCTATTTGTTAGCGAGGTAATGTGAATGTAAAATACAGTATTATTGGTACAAATTTCATGTTTGTGTTCAGAGTCGCAGTTCTTAATAGCTTGATAATATCCAACGTTGAGATTGGAATAAAATACTAGTTACATTACACTATATATAAATAATGTAAATATACTGTGTCAGACAGGAGTAGTGTATTACACAAATATCAGCATTCATGCAAACAAAAAATCAACACAAGCTTTCCAGTTTAATCTATAGTTTATAATTTGCTATAAGTGCTCGTTACTGGAAAAAATCTAAATTGCTTAGAGAGGCAGTGCCTGGAAACCATTTAATGAAAGTAGAATAGCCACAGGAATAACTGAAAGTCTTAAGTCTTTTCGCTGAAAAGGAAGAATCCAGAGGAAAAAGTGGTAATCTTAAACCACCTTCATAATATCAGATAAAAATTAAAATGGGATTTAAACTCATTTTCTGATTAAGGAAGGTATATGGTGGTGGGTGCTATCCTTGGATAAATAACTTTATGATGGCAGCCAGTTTAGGTTAAGAATTAGGGTACTGCTCCGTTTTGGACATCATTGTCCACTCATTCTGTTCTTCTGACACAATCTTCAAGAGGCTGTGAATTATTTCTTCCATTTCACAACCATGGAGCTGGCTGCCGAGCTATCACAGGCTCTTCTGAATAGGCTGGCTTCTGCAGGAAATACTACCTCCTGGCTTGCTCTTTTTGTGGCTTATGTCATCAGCTGGGCAAGGTAGAAGGGGAAGAAATGGAAATTTCATGGCCACAGGCAACAAGAAGTCACTTTACTGCTTTGTCTTTTTTATTGCTATGGTAAAATATTTTCCAATTGTGTTTTATTCTTCAGTCATAACAGCTATAGTGAATAGTTTAATTTGGTGTCTCTTTGCAGTTATTAATGATGTGATGTAAAATGTGGATTTAAGTGCCAGTTTAATGAGCTGCTATCAAATTATCCTTTTGTGAGTTTTCAGCAACTGAGTAGGTATATTTGCAGTTAAATAACTAAAAAACAGTACTTGGGAACTGATTTTAGCTCAACAATTTTTACTAGCACAGTGTCTATCTGTATCCACGTGTACTTTGAGCTACCTCATGTTGCATGCTTCTCACAACTCACAGCAGTTCAGATTCTGCCAGGCTTCTCCAGACGGTTTCCCCATGATAGAGTACAGGTGTTCCTAAGGCAGCTGATGGAGCACTGAATTCTCATCAGCCATCTCTGGGGGGGACGAAGTTAAGGTTGAGAGAGAATAAATTGTAACTGCTAATTTCCCATATTCCAAAAGGTTTGGGCTTTTTTAAAATTTTGTGTGTGTGCTGAACTCACACATGGGAGAGGATGAGATACTGCCTGGCACCTGTAACAGCGGTGTATTTGTGGTCTAATTAAGAATAGTAGATAACAGTCTAATAACTTTATCCAATTGCAGGTATTTTGATTCACTGGTATAAAATTACTTCTTAAGTCACAAGTTACTGCTGTATTGAGAATAATAGTGAAAACAATTTTATATACTTAAAACTTCCACTGTGTGTTAGCAATAGTAAGCCTTAAACTGTGTCTTTTGTACATCTTTTCCAGGGTCTAATTCTTGGCTTGTACCAGAAACAAAAGGGGCGATTGTGCAAGGTGGATATGGCCATACTAGTGTCTACGATGAACTGACAAAATCTGTTTATGTCCATGGTGGATACAAAGCGTTACCTGGCAATAAATACGGATTGGTGGATGATCTTTACAGATACGAAGTTAATACTCGGACATGGTAAGATCTTTGCACATGGCAGAACAGTACATTCTGTGCAACAAAAAGGAAGAATTCTGGGGAGGGATTAGAGTTTAGCCAGCAGAGTAATGGAGCTACACATGGAAGGAATGGCAGGGAGGAAGCTGTGCACATCTTCTACAACTACGAAAAGGTTCTCCTATCCAGATGTAATGACCATGCAGAAATAGTACACACGTACTATTTCCAGATGGTATGAATATCCTCCTGATGGACACTCAAATACCTGTTAAATAAATACGTAGAGAAGTAGAAGAACTGTGGAAGGTTATTTCACAGAAAACTGTCAGATATAAGAGGAAACATTCCTGGCTCTTAATGTTCTTGGTGTTTTTGTCAGTTCCTTGCCCCTCAAGTTTATTATAACTTAAGAATGCTATTTACGTGTTATGTATCAAAAGCAAAGTGAACTGAAATGTTTTTTTTTCTTGCCTTATAGATGATTTCAGGTTAAGAACTGTTTCTCAGGCAATTTTATTCTTGTAATTTAATATTTGTGTTGAGCATTAATGGCTTAACTTTAAGCATACGAGACTTGCTGTCAATGTTGGAAATGTGAGTTTGATTTCACTGAGACTATTTTTGAATGCCAAAAACTCATGACACTTGGAAACATTATTACAAGATTTTTTTTTTTGGTCCCTTTTAATGTATTTTTACATTTCTGGAATTTTAATGCTCTCTTATTATACTCTATTCTTGGAACAAAGTGATATTGCATCCTTTGAAGGTCATGGTATTGTATGCTTTGAAGGTCTGTTCAACAATATAATAATAATTTGAATATTTTTATTCATTACTCATATAACAGCTAATAGTAGACTTCTCTGTACTAATGTGGCATTCTCTGCAGCTTGTAGAGAACTTAACTCAGTTGTTTGTTTAATGAGTATTACACTAGAAGTCAGTTTTACTATGGGTCTGAAAACTGGCTGAGAGGATGGGGTAATGATGCTTAGGTAGTAGTAAGATGTCACAGGTACAGTCAACAAAGATTTTATAACCCATATTCAAAGCACTCTTTGAAGCAACTGAGCCTGAACTCGTCACTGGCTAGGTGGGCTATGAGGAAGAGGTGGAATCACGATGTCTTTCTCATGCCCATGGCTTTTTTCACACTTGCATTTGCTTGTTCTCAGTGTTTTTTTTTTTTCTTTTGAAATCACTCACTCACTCTGTTTCTCTGTCTCCTCTGTCTGAGGGTCATATGCTTCACTACTTCTTGGCATACAAAGCTGAATACTTGTTTTATTCAGTATCATGTTGGTTTTGATTTCTTCATATCAATTAGGCACAAACTTTATGTTTATTGGAATGTGAGAGGGCGTTACCTTAATTCCTAGTGTGAACATTACTTCTAATAGACACACTGTAATCCTCCATCATCTAATATACCTGCATTGCTTTGCATTACTTGCATACTGCTGCAGCTGGCAACTGGGGAACTGTGCGGTGCTGGGCTTAGATAATGGCCTGAACCAGTGGAAACACCTGCTGGCTCCTGGGTATTTCTGTTACTGTGATAATACCATGCTGCTGTAGGGAACACTTGGCATCGGTGTAGTTAACGCGGACTAATGTTTGCAGATACACGCATATGTGCATAAATAATGAATTCAGTGTAAAGTGTGCTGAGACTCTCACGTAATTTGCATGGGGTTGATGTGTGTTGGAGAGTTCTGAAGATTGCTCTCATCAGTGATGCTGATGACTAGTGAAAATCATGGCCAAATTAACAAACTTGGTCTGTATTATGATTCTGCTGAATCTTGTGGAAAAGTTACTGTTATCAGGAGGGATGAAACTCAACACAGAATATGCACAAATTAGGGAAATCCCTCCCTGTACCGAATGGGGAGCAGGGCTGGGGCAATGCAGTTGCGTGACCCATAGAAAAGTGAGTAGCCCACAGAAAACACCGGGGGAGTTACTCTTATATCCACTGTGGAGAGGAGAGAGTCCTTAGTTTTTCCTAGAACAATGTACAGCTCTTTAGGCCTTTAGTGATCAAGACAACTATTACAGACAGCTGCAAGGCAGGATAATCAAGACAGAGCCTAGTGTATACCAATTAATATAAATTAAGAGGTAGGAGCTGTAGAAAACTGGTAAAGCAAAAGACACAAAGAAATCCATAGCCCGAATGGATAAGGACAACATGTTCTTAATATATTATCATTCTTTCTCCTCATAGCAGCAGTGTTCCTCCAGTACTAATTGAAATTAAAATAATGTCTTGTTCTACTTCCTTGTCATTCCTAATTTTATTGTTGCTAAGTGATAAGTTGAAACCAAATATCACGTTTTTCTGAACAGGTACCATTAATACTCTTTATCATGCTAATTCCTGGTTAGAAAAGCACACTTACATTGTGCTCTATTTTCAAAGTGCATTAATCAGAAATGCACTACAAAAATGCAAGTCACTTAACAAAACAACAGCAAAAAAAAAAAGTTACAAACAGAAGCACGTTGGTGGGTATGCTGGTGGCGTGAAGGACTTCCCGCATTTTTAAACAATTGAAAAAATAATCTCATTTAATTTCATTTGCTCTTTGGTATTTCCTTTGATGTTACCTTCTAGGGGGAATCTATTTAAATGACAGTATGAGAAGTTAGGTGTAATGCCTTCCCCTCTGCTTCTTTAAACATATGGTCTCCTATCACTTAAAAAATATCTTGAGTTTATTGATTGATTTACATCATTATGTCAACACAATGAGACACATGTGAAACTCCCTCCCCCAAACCCTATGATGAGGTAAAAATTATGGAACAAATGTTATCACTGTGATTCAAGACGGCATTATTCAGTCAGAAGGGAAGATTGCCAAGTCAGTGCCTTTATTACAGGAAATGAATGACAAAACAGTTTAATTCTAGGTGTGAGCAGTGTGCAGTAACACAAGTGAAAGTGAGAATCTAAAAGTGAAAACTTAATTGTAAAGATATATAAAAGGTTATTAGGGGAATGAAAATAATATTCTGTACTGGCGATTTAATCAGCTCTTCACAAACGTGTCTGCAGCTGGTCTACTTAACTAATTCAAGCTGGCAAAACCCACAGATAGTTCCTCTCCCCCTTGGTAAGATTTGTTTGCTGTGATTGAATCGAGTTTGTATTCTGTTCTCTCTACTAGCCCCCCGCCTGCCACTTGAAAACTGTTGTGTTGCTCACTCTTGGCTAGTGTTGTGGCCATGTTACTGCTCTGGCACAAAGCAGGCTGCACAGACACAGGCTAAAATGAATGAAGAGAGATCAAAGACCCAATGTGCCTGGGCTATTTTGGTGGGTTTTGGTACAGAAATTCTGTATGTTTGAATCTGCCAGCCTGAATATATTTTTGAAGCAGTGCAAGTGTTTTTCATCATAACTGGCATCTACAATTTCATTTGCTGATCTGAGTGTTCAATTAATAAAAAAAGAAGTCAGATACTTAGGATAATCTAAAGATTCTAATGGCCTTCTAAATAATTCCTTATTGCATTTCTTCAGCAAAAACCCAACATGGGTAAAAATACAGAAGAATAGGAATTAATAATATGAATAGGTTTCTATTAAGTTTTGAGTAAAATGTATCATTATTCATTTCTGAAGAATGTAAATGTGATATAATTTGCTTCCAATGTTTTTTGACAAACTGAATTTTTAATCTAAAATAAAAGACATGACTTTTAAAATGGATGATAAATATATTTGTGGTAACATGAGAAATTCATTATCTTAAAATAGTTAGAAATTGTTTAATCATATTTACTGAGTAATAGCTTTAATGTTTTCTTTTTATTTTATATTCTTTTCATCTATAAATATTCTTGGTATGTATATAGAATTTTTCATGTGTTAGTGTGTATTAATTTATTTTTATGTTTTGCCAGGACTATTCTGAAAGAGAGTGGTTTTGCAAGGTATCTTCATTCAGCTGTCTTAATCAATGGAGCTATGCTAATTTTTGGTGGCAACACTCATAATGATACTTCTCTGAGTAATGGTGCAAAGTGCTTTTCTGCTGACTTTCTTGCATATGATATAGGTATGTATTGTATCGTATTTTTCTTGTTTAAATTTTAAATATTACCGTGTTGCTTTCTCAAGTCCAGCTTGTGTGATAGTTTAAAGTTATGATCCCGAACTCCTTCAAGTTATTCATAAATTATATCATAAAATTAACCCCAGGCTTTTGTTCCATAATAGTCTTAATGTTTTAGTTTGTGGGGCAAAACATAGTAGCTAAAATGATCAATTTTTAAAAATGTGTTTAATACAGTCATGTCATATGAATAGTGGACATGTTTCTAAATGAATTGCAAGAACTGGTGCGTTTTGGTGTTATGACAGTTGAACAGAGATCCTTCTGGTTATTACCTCCAAGTGTTGACACCCCAAAAAAACCCAAATCTCTACGTAGTGCTATTAAAATATGATGCTGGAATTTAAACAAACAATAAACCCGCAAAAAAAGGAACCCCCCAAATTTCCCCATGAGTAACACTTGATAGGTGCCTCAGAAGATTTGGAACTGGTGGCAGTTTGGAACATGCATTGCTCAGTGTTTCGATCAAGGCACCACAATGGGTCTGAACTGAAAATCGGGGAGTGGAGAAGCCGAGGGAGGCGGCTGTCTGCAGGGCGAGGCAGCGGTAGTCAGGTGGTGATGCTTGTGAAACTGAGGAGGGTGGAGGTGCCACAACCTGAAGAGCAGTCTGGAAACAGGAAGTCCACGCCACAAGAAGTAGAGCGTAGAGAAAGAGCCTCTTGGGAGACTGTGGTAGATAACTGCGTGTAACTGAATTAGACACAGGTTGGGGCTGATAGCTGAGATGGATGGACTTTGCTGAGTATCTTCCTCTGACAAGCTGCTCTCTGCCCACCTCATACCTCTTCCTATGCATTTCAGATTAGAGTATTAATGAAAAGATTCCTGCCTTTAGAGTGACATACATTGCTTGATCAGGAGAACTGCCCTGATCTATTTTTGTCTCACATAGAGCAATACCCCACCCACACTCTAGGCCTGAGCAGTCTGGCCAAGTGGGAGGAAAATTTAAGAAAGACAGACTCAAACAGGGCTGTGAATGGCAAGTGGTATTAAGACCGATGGAAAAATGAGGATCATTCAGGAGATAATAAAAGGATGTGGATTTTGCAAGAGTGGCTGAGAGCTAAAAGATTGTTTATAAATATAACATAAGAATACACTTTGCCTTTTACCTTAGTTTTCCTCCAGTCTTGAGACAAGAGTAGGTGGGCGTAAGCTTTCACTCCGTAGAATGATCCCAACCATTAGGCTTGTGTAGCTATGGAAAAGCCTCCCTATAGGACTGTGGAGACTGTAAATCTAAGGTATTTGAGTGAGTCCATAATCTGTTTCCTGTCTTGTTCATTGCCACTGCTGTTCTTACCATAAATAGTTTTTCCCTTCCCTAATGTTCGCATCCATATTTTATGCATAGGCTGCAAATATAAACACACAGGTCAAAAAGCACAGCTACTTGTCCTGGGAGCTAAAAATTGGGAAATGTGTCAGAACAGTCTGGGACATGGAATCATGCATGATCCTCTTGAGAATAGCCTGTGGGTAATGCCTGGATCTATTTTTGGCAAGCATTTATCAGCTGACTACAGTGGTAGGAGAGGGTGAGACATGATCTGTTTTATAGGACTAGTTGATGGATCTATATGGCTTTCTGTACAGCTGTCAGTGCAGTGTGTTTGCTTTCATACGAAAATAATCAGTACATTCAGGATGTGGAACATGTATTATTTCCTGCCAGTTTCACCGAGTGTCCAAATAATGCCCTTTCAGAACAGTTGAATTTTTTTGACTGTATCCCTGTATTACATATTCTCTAGCTTCCTGTAGACATCTGTTGGTGTGAGCTATTGATCTTGTTCTCACTTCAGTTTGCATTTGTGTTTAATTTTTAATGAAACAGAGCGCCCTCCTCATTTTAGAGGATAATATTACTTATTGGTCTACATTTATCTGTAGAATGTGCACTTGAGAATCAATAGTATGAGTCCCAGGCTCTGAATATGTGTAACTTTCTGACTTTCACACACCAGGAGTTTTCTGTCCTACTTCTTGAAAACGTTGTATGCTGTTTGGTTTTTTGATTACAGTATTTAATATGGTACTTTTATTCTCTTGCAAGTCACATTCTCCATGTGTTCTCAAAGAGATGAAGTAGAAAAGGGTGTAGTAATTACTCTTTAGAAAAAATAAATCTATGATGATTGATTTGATACAGACTTAATCTTCTGTATTATTCATTTCACCAAATTAAAAACACACTCTTGCAACACACAAGAGAGGAAAAAAAAGTATTTATTGTTTTCTGAAAAAGTGTATCTAAGAATTAAATAATTATGGAATGGTATATTTCAGAATTTTATTTACTTTGTATCATGAGTTTTTGAACAATGCTTAGAAGAAAAAAAATATATGATGCTATCAGTATCACGTTTCCTAGATACCTTGCAAATGATGAAGTGTTATGCTCTGCCTTGTAAAAAATGGGTGCTGTCTGGAAACCAGCTGAATCCTGGAGATAGAGCCTATACTATTTATGTTCAAGTTGGGCTATAGAGTACTTTTGATTATATCTCTTATTATATGTGGCATAGTTTATGGATAGATTGCTTCAGCTTTTTATTATCCATGATGATGCTTACTGGTTTTCATATTAATGTGAAATAACCGTTTGGGCGGATTCATCTCGGTTAAATTTAGCTGTCTAAAAGGTTGGTTTCTAATAGAATCTGGTAATCCACACTGCTCCTCCAGTCAATGAGGGAGATAAGGATCTCCAGAGAGCAATTAATTTTAGACTGTTTAGGACAGAGTTGCGCCTTTTTTCTTCTTTTCTGGAATCAGTCACTGCTCTCTAGGTACTGAACTAAGTCGACATGCTAAGTTTTAGGTGGTTGAATGTGTCATGAGGCAAGAGCTCTCTTCAGTCATTTTAAATGCTTACTGCATCTCAATGTATTTTTTAAAGCTGAAGACTCAGATCTGTAGATGTTATAGAAACCATTTTGATGCCCTGTTTTTCATAATTTAATATTCTTTGGTCTATTTACTTACATAGCAGTAATACTTATTCTTTACTCCATAGAGCTTTCCACCCTTATTAGATTTAATACAACAAATACAACACACACATAGGCCTTAATGTCAGTAAATGATGTCGAAAATCATACTGTGTTTGCTGTTGGTCACTTGCCTCTTGGAACTGTGCAGTAAGTCTGGAAATTTGGGTACTTTGAAATGTTCAAAGGAAGCTTGAAGAAGATGGCTAGGGACAAATTCTATTTGGTTCTTTACCAAAACCCACCAAAAATCAGTTGGTTAACTATCTGTATTTTGTATTAACCAATCTGTACAGAGAAAATCAGATCAGGAATTTAAAGCTCAGCAAAAGTATTATTCTTGCACAATGCTGCGCTGTGTTCAGTAGTCATTGAGAAGGCTAGGAGGAGATAAGAGGGAAGGCTATTTGTAACGTGCTTCCCTCTCCCTTTTTTCTTGTACTCTACTGAAAAGACCTGCCAGTTTGACAAATACCATCAGTAAGGAAGGAATTATTGTATCTCCAGCCCTCAAGGGTTTCTTATCTCCAAACCAGCCTTTATTATGGTTTTATGGTTTTCCTTCAGCATTAAATTCCACTTTGTCTTAAATATAAGTACAGGGAAAACTATGTATTTGTATATATATGTTTGTAAAAATATAAAAAAATAATGTGCAACACTTTCTAAGATCAGATTAAGTTGTAGTGTGGGCGTATGAGGCGTAAGAGCTCAAACAGGCTCTTTCTGTTAATATGCAGTGACTTACAGCAGCAAGAACTTGATTTAAATTGTTATCAGCAAGGTTTTGCTGGCCAGTTGTAGTGTTAAAATGTTTGCTGTTTATAGCTTTTAAAATGGAAGAATTTTCTTGAAATAGAAATTAAATTCATAATTGTTTATCACTTTTTTCCAATAAATAATAACGCTCTTAATCTGAATTTCTTACATAATTCAAACACCATGGAGGCATCAAATGCTGGTGTTATGCTGGGATATGGGGAATACACAAGTTGTGATGACAAGTAATTAATTGGTGCCAGAGTACTGTGATATGTTGTGTTGAAACTTTCAGAAACATCTCTGGCTTGTATGTGCTTTCACTGTTCTAAGTAGAGAAAATAAAAAAGGAACAATTGTGAAAGATGAAGTGTATTAATACCATAGTTTTTATGATAATATGATAACAGTGATAGTGACAGTAGGTTGAAGATGAGGAAGAGGCAAAATTTTGGGGATGCACTGATCCTGTGAGACAGTGAATTAGACTTACTATATTTTATTTTTCTTAAAACTACTAAATTCATTCCGAGTCCACCATCTGATGTTGAAATTATTGCTGTTCGGACTGTCTGTGTCACTCTGGTAATAATGTGCTTTTAGTTTCTGTTTACAGAAATACTTTTTTAATAAAAATATATAATTGGTTTATCTGACAGAGCCACAGTCTGACTCTCTCTATGGGCTCAGGCTGTGATTCTCTGGAAGCCCACGTCAATCTAGCAGTGTATTACTGCAGTTTTGCCCATGGCTGTGCCATCCTACCCCCTCCCATGTGCCGAGCCCACCCTCATGTGGCCTTGCACCGAGCTGTTTCAGCATGGTATGCTAACAGGATGCTAACTGGACAAAGGTGACTCTCTGCAGTGCCAGAACAGCAGCACTCGCAGAGGTGAAATGGTGCGCCCCTACACCCCCTCCCCCCAACTTTAAGTAGAACTCCCTGAAATGCTTGTTCTGATGGTGATATTCCTTTATTTTTAAATCATATCTATAGCACAAATTATTCCAAATTCTAAAATTAAATAAGTATACCTTATTTTGATGTGGCTGTCATTGGAATCATATAGGTAAATGAATTCAGCAATGTTGAGTGAAAAACAACCTGGGTAATAATTGTGTTAGGACCTTGGAAACAGGTTTCAGATGCGCTCCCCACAGTCTTGCTGTATGCCAGCGACCTTTTCTGACTTTTGGTCTCTACAGGACGCTTCTTTGTGGTACTAAATCTGCAAAACTTCTGCAGACACGTACTCTTACCATGTCTGTGTATTATGGAGAGTATGCTGAGCAGATAGGTCTGGTCTTTGTGTCTTAGTGTCCACATGGGCAGCTTTGCCACTGGTTTAAAAGAAAAAGTGTCCTCTTTTCATTCTGGTTTCAAAACACGTTAAGGCAAAACACCAAGTGAGTCTTCACTGAGAATATCTGAAAGGACACTATACCTATCAAACACCTAAATATATACATGTGTTGTATACTTATATATAAAAATAAAGCCACACTTTCGTTTGGATTTGTTTGTCTCCCTTTAATTCCTTTTGAATTTTGGATGTAATCCTTATGTTTGTGTGTATACCAGAATATTTTTTTCTTTATATGAGAAAATTGTAACCCTCTGTCTGATATGAAAGTTTTCCTGAAAGTTTACTCTACCTGTCTCCAAAACCTGTTAGGATGACAAATTCTAGACATGCCTTACTTGCTCTGTAGAAAAGTAGTTTCTTTGCTCTGTTAAAAAGGGATTTCCTTGAAGTTTGAATTTCTAGGTGCACCCTATTTCTATTACTGTGGTATTTGAATATTTGAAGTCTGTAAAGTTCAACTAGGAAATAATGAAGAAAGGGCTAATTGTTCTAAGGAACTCATGTCCAAATCAGGACAGAAAAATGAAACCACACCAAAACCACTTTTGTAAATGCTCCTACAGCAGCACTAAAACAAATACACTTGAATAGTTAATTTGAAGTGAAGGTACTGATGCGACATTCATCTCAAATACTTGGTGAAAGGAAAGTAGTGAGCAGCATACTTAAGATACTGGAAGTAAGACAATAATGAGGTGGGCTGTGCAGCTGGAAGTGGTAGTTTACCTTAAAGCACTTATGAAAAGAAGTGTTTACGGTCGCAGATATTCAGTGAAATACATGTGAATTGAACTCCTTTTTCTAATTTGAGGGTGTGTAATGTTAGGGAAATATTACTGATTACTTGATGACCATGATGGCAGTGGTTGTCACTGTGGGTGTTGAAACTGGCTGTGAAGGCAGAAAACTGTATAATAAAGGGACAGTTTGTGCGTGTCCTCTGGCCTTGATAAATGCCATGCTAGATAAGTGTTGCTGACAGCTCCTTGGAGTACCTCCTCAACAGATGCATCTAAAAGGAGTACCTGTTGATTTATTCTTGAGCAGTGCAAATACAGCTTCTCTGAACTAGTGACAGCAGCATGCTCAAATCCTGCAATTTCTAGAAGTGTAGACAAATCTCTATGGTTATTAATCCTCTCTAGAAAATCTGTGCATTTAACAGGGGATCTACCTGAAAATCCAAAGCCTACTTAAAAGTAAATGAGAAAAAGAACCCAAAATTACAAAATGGTATTAGTGGAGTGTATTTAAAGACTCATAGAATATATATCACTGTTCTGTGATTTATGTTGATAAATGTATATCACTGCAAATAAAGACTCTAGAAAGACCCTATGATGTCTGAATAAATAACATTTAAATAGCAGAATAAAGCAGATTATTAGGAAAGAAACAGCTTAGCTTTCACCTACTGGCAACAGAAGTCTGTCAAATCCTGCTGATTTTGAAGAACAATTTATAAAAACCCTGGAAACTAATACTAAGAATGGTTTTAAATATGTCAATCACTTTTTGTTTTAAAGTCTGTGAGACCAATAGGTAATGAAAGCATGTTAAGAACATTTGACGGTGGTGAGGTATAGATGGTCTGTTTTTAGAATGGAGGCAGTATGGTTTACCTACACTGATCCATCTGGGTAAGGAGAGTGAATAGACAACAGTTGTTGGATGCTTAAAATACAAAAAAGTGTCTGCTAAAATCTGTTTTGCATATATTTTGCTGATAACTGTTGGAATAATTTTATATATGTTTTCAAAGGCTTTTGTTTTTTCTTGCAGCTTGTGATGAATGGAAGATTTTACCAAAACCTAATCTGCATCGAGATGTCAACAGATTTGGTCACACTGCTGTTGTCAGTAATGGGTAAATGAAGTGTATTTTACGTTTTTCTGACCATTTTTCTGAATGAAAAAGCTGTGGCAGAAGTTATACCTATGTGAAGTATGGTTCAATGACACACAACTGATCTAATTTATTAATGTGAAAAGTACTGTTCGTCAGGGACTTTACTTGTCTTAGATAATCAGTACAGCTAATTATCAATTTGACATACTGTGGGATCTGTTCAGTGGCATTTTATATGAAGCTTCTAGTGTACTGAAGTGTTTCCTCAGGGTTGTGAACTACACTGAATTTGAAATTCAGTACCAACTATAATCCCCACTTTGCAGCATCCTGTAATTCCTTGTTCTTCTTCAATCATGAAGTCAAAAGCATGTAACTAAAATTTGCTTGAGAGAAGCAAGATTTTGAAGATACTGATACAGTGCACATCATTAACCACTTGCAGGAAAAAAAGGCTGTCAACATTTAGACTATATTAAATATATTGCTTATCCTCGAGACAATGTAGCATACTTCCATGGCATTTGCTGACTAGAGGTGAGTACTCAGTAAAGCATCATCATGGGTATGTTCTGTATAGATCAGAAGTAATGGAGGTGGTAAGTAATACTACAAATAAGTGTGATTTTAACAAAAATAGCAGTAAATTGTAACTCTCTATACAGAGCACTTGAAATTAATCAATGAACATATTACTTCATTAAGAGAAAACTGCTTGGAATTAATGAATTCAGCAACTGGTAATTTTTATTCTGATTTGTGTTTTAAGACATCTAAGCTATGTCTGATAATTTAAGAACTGTCACTTTCAATGATTTTTTTGTTTGTGTGTTTTTTTTTTTTTTTACAAAAATGTGTAGTCCGAGATACTCTCCAAAGATTTCTTCTGTTGGAAACATATATGATACAACAGATACACAGGTTCTTAAAATTAACTTTTACCTGAGACTGTTCTTAATTTTAAATGAGAAGGGTAAGACCTCAGGTCTAGTCTGCTGGTTCTGATGTCAGCAGCTCCTGCACTGGAAATGTTACCCACCTGAAATATCCATCTGCCAAATATTACTGGCTGTCTTAGAAATCTTCTTGAAGAAAATCTTCTCATTTCCTGCAGCACATTATTTCACACTCTCTTCTCATTATCTAACTCAAAAAGAGAGTAGTTTCCTTCATAGCTCTACTTTCTTCTTTCCAGACATTTGGCCTCTGTAACTCATTAATACATACAGCAGAGTGCACCTTGAGCAATTTTTTTTTGTCTAAACTTCCATGGAGAAATACATTGAAAAATGTATCAATCTTTGAGACCACTGACACATCTTTAATAAAGAGACATGAACAATGCTTTTATAACATTAGGTGTTATTTTTTTATTGTGTATCAAGCCAGCTAAAGAAATCAAGAAAATGTGTCTATAGCTACAATAGCAGTTATATTTACTTGTTTTTACCCAATAGTTCCATGTATATATTTGGGGGATTTTCGAGTGTTCTTTTGAATGACATCCTTGTCTACAAACCTCCAAACTGTGAAGCATTCAGAGATGAAGAGCTGTGTAAAAACGCTCGTCCAGGGATAAGGTGTCTGTGGAACAAGAAGCATTGTGAATCCTGGGAATCTGGACATGCTAATAACATACTTAGAGCAAAATGTCCTAAGAAAACAGGTAAGTAAATTCTACTCTTTCAGGGATAAATATGCAATTTGATGCAGGAAGTCTTCCTACACACAGGTGTGCGTGTGTGTGTATTTATATGTGTGTGTGTATATTTATGCACACACACACGTGTATATATATAAATGCCTTCAAATTTTTCTGATTCCATGAAAGCAAAGCAGCGATGAGAGCACAGATGCATGTTGCAAGTGATATCTGGCGTTACAGGCATATGGCACTCTCATGTCAATATGTAAGGCAGTAAGAGAGAGGGAAAGTATTGCTGTTTCAAGTAGATTACCTATCAAACAGGAGTATTTGTATAGAAGAATATAGTACAGTCACAGCTAGAAAACAGCTTGAGGCAAATAAGCCCTTTGCTGCAATATGTCAAAACAGGTTCAGGTTTGTCATGTGAATTTCTGTGCAGCATTGTGATAGCTGTATTGTTTGAAACAGCAATTTAGTGTTATAAATAACTGTTGCACCCTAGTCCTTAGTATTTTGGCTTGTCATAAATAAATTGCTTGTGAAAGTGTTGTTCTTATACTTCACATGAACAAAATATGCAACCTTGCAATATATACCTCCTATTTTGCTGTGCATCTTCCAGCATGGTGTAAAATTGCTAACCAAACTTTGGCTGTGTGCTACATGCACTAACTGCCGTTTAATTAAACTGCCTGCTTTTAATGTTTGTTAAAAAATTATTGTCTCTGCTATTAATCAATGCTTCAAGACATTTTGTTTTTCTATTAGCTTTTATTTGTTTCTGAACTAAATATAAAGTTGTGGTCTTGGATCAAGTTGTGTTATGTAACCAAATGGTTAGCTGGGTAAAACCTTCTGAAGAACTGCTTTGGTACAGTCTTATAACATTTATGGCTCTAGAATCCAGAAAGCTTTAGCCCTTTATAAACGAGGGATCCTGAGGAGTACATTTGGAAGTAATATGGGTGAAAGTGGATCTTATAAAAAGCTGTTCATATCAACAGGTGGTTAAAAAAAAAAAACCCAAAACTGCAAAACAAAGCACAGATGGGGTGAAGGAAAATAAAGAATTTAGGGCAGTTTCTAAAGTTTCTAACAGCTTCTGCACTGGGAATAAACTACAACTGAATTTGCAAGAGATGAGGGGTGTAGAATTCCAGTTCCAAAGAAATTGTGCGGACAGCACTGCTTCACTTCCAGTTTCAGGGAGTAATATCCTGCCAAAAGCTACTTTTTCATATATTCTTTTATAGCACTTGCCTCGACTGTTAACCGGTTGGGACTCTCATCTGAGAAATGGCTGATCAACAGAAATTTCAGTGGGTTTTCAAAAGATCAATTCTTGGATAACATGGCTTCTTTGTTAAAGAAGTCTCCTAAACTTGCATGATCCCAAGACTAAAGAAGCCAAACCACACAGGAGTTAAAACACAGTAATCATTGTAGGAGATAGTAGGAATTCTCTTATTTTGGGTCATGGTGATTTTTCGAGTTTTTGCATCCTTTAAACAGAAGTAATCATTTGTGTCCCAAGCTGTTGTAAATAACATACATTTTAGTCCAAGTCTTGAATGCGTGTATTAAGGATTTAATGTGAGTGCTTCCTCAAATATATTTTGTATAGAAACGGGAGAACTATAGCTTACCAACTATCATTAGGTCTATAAATTTATTTATAAAGACTGAAAATGTCTGTGTTTTGCTAATATCTCAGATTTTCTTGTTTACTACTTCTACCCTTGCCTTCTTGCATAGCAATGTAATGTTTTATCAGAAACCTGCATCTGAAGAAAATCTTTCTTCTGTGTTAAAGGATTGAAGAATGCATAGTTCACGGAACTTTCTGATACTCTGAACTCACACTGTGCTCAGGGAATTTGTATGCTGCAAATCAGTGACTATTTTTTTTAGTCGACATGAGACTTAGGAACCTTCAAATATAGTTGTTACTAAAGGAATTTTTAAAGGAGTAAATCTTATTAACTGAATAGAATTAATTTCCTACAGTAACTTAAACCTTTATGAACGGCTACAGTTCGAATGAAGGATGTAACAGAAAACACTCTGGTATTATTCTCTTTCTTTTTGACTTCCATGTGTATTACAGCTGCTGCAGATGACAGATGTTACCGGTACGCAGACTGTGCGAGCTGTACTGCCAACACAAACGGGTGCCAGTGGTGTGACGACAAGAAGTGCATTTCAGCAAATAGTAACTGTAGTATGGTGAGTCTTTGCAAATCTGTGACCATCTCCTTAACACTGTTTTTCTACCTACACCAGAGGCCTGTTGCAGCAAATGAAATAGGTACAGTAGCTTGTTTTGAACACAAACATGAAGTTATTTGCCTGGATTTTGCAGTGAATGTGTTGCAGAGGGCAGAGTTGGACTGCAGCAAAGATATCTGTTCCAGGGGCGTGGGAGAATCAACGTATTTCTTCAGCATTGTGCTAGCCCACTGTATTTCTCTGAGAACCATACTATTATCTCCTGATTAATGACATTTGGAGTGTCCCAGAGACATAGTCAACTTGAATTTTGTGTGTGTGTGGTGTAGAGTACACAGGCAGAAACTTTGGAATCCCATGAAGGGTGGCTGTTTGGTTTTTTTTCCCTTTCATACAGGAACAGGGTGGTCTTGTTAGTCTTGGTATTCTGATTATTGATCATCATAGACATGTTTTTCTTTAAGTCATGGAGCTACCTGTCATCTCATTAAAGGAATATGAGATCAATTGACTGGTGATGATTTGGTAAGATTGTTCTGATCTTTGTACAGACAAGCAGGAAGGACATATAGATACATACAAGCTTGTATTTTTTGATTTTTAGTATTGCTTACTGCCATGTTTTGTACTTTATGTAGTTGTCCACCAGCTGCTGCATCTCTTGCTTGTTCATTTGATTTTTGACAAGCTTATCATAGTACTTTCGCTTTCTAAATTTTGCCTCCTTATGTTTTTCTGCTAGCTCCACACACCTGGCTGTACTTGAGTTCAAAATCCTTTCTTTTTCTTTACACACTTCCATTAGTAAAAATAGCTTGCACTCTGGTTTGAACCTGGTGGAAATCAATCTTGTTCTCTAGACAGACAAATTAAGGTGTGAGTTGGATTGAATTTGACTCAGATCTTGTCCATTCAGTGTGAGCACAGCCAGCTCTAATCACTGGCATTTGTAGCTAGTCACTACTAATAAAAGCAATGCAGACACAAATTCATCAGCAGCCTTGTTATAAGTCTGTCAGTGATTTCACGTTCCAGACACTAATGGTTAGTTTCCTTTGTGATCTTCAAGGGCTCTTCCTTTCCTAACACATTGTACTATATTAGGTGCCAATTTCCTAACTGTGGTTTTCAACTCGTAAGCAAGGAACAGTTGCGAAGCAGCAGACCATCTTCATCCCTAATAAATGTGGAGCACTGGGTATGTTAGCACAAGCTTCTCAGTTCAGTATCCTTCTTTGACAACCATTCATTACCAAGGTTATCATCATAATTAGCAACTGATGCACCAGTCTTCTCTAAATCATTTTCTGTCTTTTACCGAGGGTTTGAAGTGGATAGCAAAGGCTGTTAGTGGAGTTACTAAAAAATGGGATAGTGACAATTCGTCAAAATGAGTTCTGAAAAGAGTTACTATTATAAGTTGAAGGTGGCTATTGCAAAACTAGTGTATTGTGTGGGAGATGCTGGAGACAGAATTTTGCAGCTATTTACATAAATGGTCCAAAACAGCATCAAGAGAATAGCACCATGTGGAGAAATGGCATGGATCAGGCTGATTAGCCATTTTCATAGACCACTACTTCTGGACTGGGCCCACAAAGTGAAAATGTGTGACAGTACTGTGATGGTAATATGGGATAACAAGCTGTAGGCTCAAACATCACGAGGAGAAAGCTCCATTTTTGAAGCTGTACAAAGACCTGGATGAATTACTTACATCATAGAACATCCAGATGAGACAGACAATAATGTTTTAGAATCTGTTGCTTTCGCTTCATAGAAATTGGCCAGCATACTAAAGATATGTTGGTGATCAGCTTGGCATTGGCCTTGTGGTCATGGATACTTGCAAAGCAGTGACTCTTCTGATGATTGGAAGGGCTGTAAAATACGGAAATTTCCCTGAAATAACTGTTTGGACAGATAGACTTACTTACATAAGTAGTACTAACGCTTTGATGATAAACATATACCTGCCTATGCTCACCCCCTGATGTGGGTCAGCACATTAATAGGACACTATATTCTACTACTATGCAGACTCAGGGATCATCAAGGTATATGTCATTACAGTCGTATATCTGATGTATTTGCTAGCAGAGGATTGCAACGCCAGGTCTGTCTGGAGGTCTGTCTCATTTCAGCACAAGCATGCTGGGTTGGTTTTTGGTTTTTTCCATAAAAACTCACATAAGTGGGGTACTTCTGCATACTCTGGTTTTAGTTGGCCCTGTGCAGATATTGAGGGGTGAATGCTTATCCTGTCTTGCCCAACTGAGAAACAATTTACTTTAAAATATGTGGAGTGTTTCAAGATGGTACTGAAATTTGGCCTGTGAGTAGATTGAACAGCATGTTAACAGTAGTGCCTTGTTGTCTGTTTTCTACCATTAAACGTAACAGACAAAATCTCTAACAGGTACAGTAAGGCGTTTGAAGGTTGCCTTGAGAAATTACACTATTGAAATTACCCAGACTGCTTAGAGTGATTTTACGTAATACACTGAACTTATTCTATAATAAAATGTAGTACTTATGAAGTTTATAAATATAAGCTTTACTTTTAAGTACTTTTGAAGTACTTATAAGTACTGCTTATAAGTTAGTTAATTTTAATCTTTGTTGAGATTGATGAATATTAAAAATGGTAAGATCACCAACTTTCTTTCAGAAACGTGCAGATAGAGATACTGGTTTGCCTTAGGGTCAAAAGCAAGTACTATACTGTCATTAATACTGCCTTATGCCAAATGCTGACCTAATGAAATACAACATGCTGATATCTGTATAACTTCCTCTTTCAAGCTCTTTCATGGAGCTTCTTGCTCCATGGTCTGTTTTTAGCTTTGAAATAATTGGGATCAAGAGCCCCAGGTATGCATGCAATACATGAATGCAATACTTCTTTTGGTCAGCATACGTCCTGTGTCTTTTTCAAGTAGAGGGCATGTGATTTCCGTGTTTTAGACAGACTGTGATGGGAAGAAGCACAGCTGAGATATTTCTGCATGTCGTCTTTCATGGTGGGAGTCCTTGGATGCTACACTAGTACCAATAATAATCATAGCAATCTACCTACATTTGAGTAATTCAAAGAATAGTCAAGGGGAAATGTATAAAGTACTGGAAGGAATTATGAATAGGATCAAACTTATCTTGGAGGTAAACCAGAAAATTTAAGACCAAGGAGCACCCAACAGTAAGATTTGGGAGTACTTTTAGAGAAATAATAGCAAATCTTATAGATTAATAATTTACAGTTAGACTAGGGAAACTAGACAAGACTATACTGTTAACCTGAAAAATGCAGGAAGAGGAGAGGAAGGTATATTATTTAATAGCAATTTCCAAAATTCTAAGATGAACTACTGTAATATTTTCATTCTACACTGGATAGGCAGAAAATCACTGCAGTTCGTAAGTCTGTCTACGTGCCACCCTATCAAGATCGGTACGGAAAAAATCTAAGTAAATCAGACATAAGTGGGAAACTTTATATATAACATAATTTACTCATACATTGGTGTGTAAACATTATAAATATCCTACAGCAATATAGAACTTCACTAACAGATGGGCTGTCATATTTCTGAATTTCATTGCGTTTGGTAGCTTAAGTTATAACCATAATATTGTGTTAATATGAATTACCTATTGGATTCACATCTACATTGAACTAATGAGATTTTCAGGCAAGCAATGTTTAAATTGGATTTAAGGGAAATAAGTACTGGGAATAAGGGAATACAACAGAGAACATTATTACAGAGTAGTCACTAGTACTTTGAATTTTATTTTAAACATTAAATAACCAGCACACAACAAGCTTCATGATTAGACAATAATAGAACAAATATCTGGTTTAGTTGGAAAATTGTAATCTGTATGTAATAGCACTAAAGATTGTTTTTGAAAATTATACAATCTGAATGCTTAAGGATTTTGACTGTGTCATCATGAAGTGTTAAAAGTGAGTACTGAGGTATTTACATGAGCAGATGGTGGTTACTTGTTCTCTAAAATTCATTTTAAAGAATCTCTCAGTCAGTTTTGTGAATATGCATCATGACTGAGTGAAACTAAATGTGTGTTTTTCCAAAGGCTTTTTGTGCTCTACTGTTTGCATGCATTTATTGTCCTGGATAGACAGACATTCTATTACTTTATGGCATTGCCTTTGGCTCTGTTTCATACTGTGGTGTAGATCCTTCTCTCAGAACTGTTTCTCTGGTTCTTTTTGCTGCATAGTAGTCTGTCTTATAGATCGGAAAAATAATGAGGACCTTTAATAAGCTCACTGATGGACAACTGATCCAGTAAAGGCAACAAACAAATCTTTAAACAGCAGTTCTTCAGCAAGAATGAAGCTGATCCTGCGTGAGAATGAAAGTTCATTTTTAACAATTGCATTATTCCAGGACTTATAAAAAATAAAAGGAGTCCGGTTGTCTTTCCTCCTGACTGCAGTAGGTTGATGCCCTCTCATCATCATTCCAGTACCACCAGCTGTGTAACTTATTGCCATATTGCCCCTTTAGATGTGCTTTGTCATACTCTGGGAGACTATTAGAAAGGAAAGCAATCAAAATTGTCATGTAAACCATACCTATGCTGTCTAAGTGCAATCTGGTTTTGCTGCTGTGCATGAATGAATCTTCTGTTGTTAGAGAGTTGTTGGGGTTGGACAATATGACCTCCTGAGAGCCCTTCCAACCTCAACCATTCTGTGGTTCTGTGAGTATAAAGCTGTCTTCAATTAGGACTTACCTTTAATTATTATCTTGAAACTAACTTAGTAGACACAGCCTTATGGGTAAGCAGATGAATTGGCTGAGGATTTTGGGCAGTTATTAAATAAAGTTATCAATATTATGTCTTAATTAAAAGTACTGTGCAGGGGGGAAAAAAGATGATTTGTATTAAAAATGCCTAACTTGTAAAAAGACCTCAATTTTCAGGAAAAAACCAAACCAAATCCTTCAAAAAACCCAAGTAAAAAATTCTTTCAGTGTTTACTCCTTGTATACTAAGGCACCAAAGGAAAAATGTTATTCCTGGTTTTATGTCAGTACTTGACAAAATGATTTCCTGTAGATCCTGTAAATTTTATACTGGCTGTGTTGAATACAGTTTTTCAGTTAAATCTATAAAATAACCTGATTAAAGTTTTTGACAAATCCTTCTTGTGTTTTGTGACTACTGGTATATAACTCATATTTTTTGTTTCATTTAATCCAGATTAAACAAAGTTAACTGTAGTCATGCACCTTCAGCCTATGATGCATATTTATTTTACACCTGTACGTTACACAGTTTTTTATGTTGTTTGATTTTGTTGCCTGCTTTAACCTGTAGGGGTTGAAATAATTTAGTGAGACCATATCCATGGACTATCTCAGAAATATTTAGTTTAGTTATTTAAGCTCTTCCTCGGCTCTGTAGAGGGACATGACATCTTCAAATCACTGTGACCCACTCAAACTTCGTTGCGTAGGACAGCTGGGGTGATTTGTGTTCTGGAGGTGCATTTTGTACTCTCCACAATGATTAAGGGAGTATAGGCAAGAGCTTAAATTCAGCATTTAGGTGGCTCTGATTTTCTGAGAGGGATGCACCTGCTGCGTATTTCAGGTTGAATTCTGGTTTGTTGGTAATTCAACGTATATTTGAGATGCTGTTTTTTTCTTTTGCTTTTATAGTCAGTTAAAAACTACACCAAATGTCATGTGAGGAATGAACAGATCTGCAATAAACTGACCAGCTGCAAAAGCTGCTCGCTCCACCTGAACTGCCAGTGGGACCAGCGGCAGCAGGAGTGCCAGGCATTACCTGGTAAGGGCTGTGGGGCAGGCTTGCTGTTGTTGGTAGTTGTTTCAAAACAGAGTACATTTCCTCCATTATCACCAAAGAGTATGTGTTCTGTGAGTAAACCTAGATTTGTTTTACTCATGCTGGATCTTCCCACCTGGCTGTCCCTGTACAGGTGAACACAGATGTAATTACATCACTGATTGGTCTATCAATGTTCTCTTCAATCTTATTAGGACCGAGAATAATATTAGTGAAGGCATGATGGCATGTACCTCTGTGATGAGTTCTAGCCTGTGGGGATCACTGAGTGCAGAGCTGAATTGCCATGCTGAGTCCTTTAATGCTACATATTCACTGACACTTTTACTTTTGCTAGCTGGGGTTTTATCTTATAAATTATACTTCAATTATATTTCAATTTTCCTGTGCAGATAAGACCAACGATCTAATTTCTTGATTGTATCACGTTGATGATACTATGAAAGCAGTGAATATTAAAACGCTCATATCAAATATTCTCAGAAGGTGACTGTTAACATTCTGAAATAATATTTATTCTGTAATTCATATTCATAACTACATATATACAGTCAGGTATCAGAACCTTTTCCATTTGATCTCTAGGTCCAGATGAAGTTAATGAACGCAGTGTTTCTTCACAAAGATTATTCATTTAATAACTTTAATAATTTTATTCTGTGCAATTTAAAACTGCATTTGTGTAATCTTTTGTACAGATCAACTGTAACAGCTGCTCTGAATTACTTACTCCTCTTTTAATAGTTATTGCAATCTCAATAATGCTGAAATATGTTGAAGAGAAAATATTTTCTAAGCTGTTATCTGAATTTCCTACCATTCTGATAGCATTAGTATTTAGGCAAATATAAATGCAAAGATAGGATGATAAAGCAGATTTGGTCTCAGATTTTGAAATTTGAAATTTACATAAATTGAATCTAGGATGTATTTTGAATTATGACCCCTGGAAGATAAAATTCAAACTCCCTTAGGTTTGTTAAAAGATTTTTTCATATCATCTGCAATCGTATGCTTTTTTTACTAGCTCATCTATGTGGGGAAGGATGGAGTCATATTGGAGACGCTTGCCTTCGCATAAATTCTAGTCGTGAAAGCTATGACAATGCCAAACTGTATTGCTACAATTTAAGTGGGAATCTTGCCTCATTAACAACCTCAAAAGAAGTGGAATTTGTTCTGGATGAAATACAGAAGTACACACTTCAGGTAACCTCAGTAACTGTAATTGATGCTTATGTGGATTTAATTTGCTTTAAGAAATCTGTTTTAGGGATTCATTCAAAGAGAGGAAAGTTTATGCCTTCAAAGGAATGTGTGATGCTAAAGACTGATGTAAGTGGTGTGTAGGATATTAAGGAAATCTCTTGTTTACAGCAAATGACACAGCAGTTCCCAAGTTTCTCCTTACCAGACTTAACTGCTAGCAAGTTACTGTTTACTTTCAAGATGTGACTCAAGGGAATTGCTGGAACACTGATCTGGGAAATCCCAGCCCTCTCACACTTGAGAGCAGGAGTCAACAAGACAACAGAATTTTCACTGTAACAGAGAAAAATAAAAATCCTGACTTTGACATCAGTATCCATAAAGCTGCTTGCAGGATTGTTTTTGGGTGGTGAATAATTAGGCTGCAAGCAGTTGAGGGCTGGGAGGTATTAAAGATGTATACTTTTTCAGCAAACTCCAGCTTCCTATGTCACTGGTGTATGGGAACAAAGGGTCACAGAGAAGCTGTACCAGTATGTGAAGCATGTAGAAATTCCCTGCATAGCAGCGCCAGAATGAGCTAGGAGCTAATTAGCTTTCTGTGATAATGGTGGGGGAGGGAAGGGCTGAAAGCTCTTATGTGCCTCTGGCAAGTACAAGAAGTTGCCTTCAGCATATTCCTTAGGCAAGCCATCCATATGAATTTAACTGTGGGACAAGAGAAGGGATGTTGAAGATTGATTACCTGTCCATGAGTGGTCAGTTTTTTTAAGCAGTTAAATATTCAAACGCTTATTGCTGCACTTAGGCTGTTGGAAAGCCTACCCGCATCGTTGGTGCACGTCAGTGAAATACATGTCCGCTCACAAGGTGTCGAACCCACAGTGTGCACTCAGGTGGGGTGTCTTAGCAGATCGGTTCGTCTCAGCAGAGGATATTTTTGCAAGTGTGTCTTTGGGTTTATAAAATGCACAGCATTTCTTTGCATAAACCCCCCTGATTTTTAGCCAGCTTGGGATTTTACAGTTACAGGAGAATGAAAGATAATTATGAACAATAATTAAAGCTTATATCAAGTTGGTACGTGACTTGCAAAGTTGGTGCCGATGAATTGATGTGTTGTGGTGGTTTTGGCTGGGATGGAGTTAATTTTTTCTCAGTGGCTGGTACGAGGCTATGGTTTGGATTTGTGTTCAGAAGAATGTTGACAACATACTGTGGTGGGTTAACCTCGGCTGGAGGCCAGCTGCCCACCAAGCTGCTCTATCACTCCCCTCCTCAGCTGGGCACGAGAGACAAAATACAATAAGACTTGCGGCTCGAGAGAGGGACAGGGAGAACCCATTCGGCAGTTATCATCACAGGCAAAATGGACTGGGCTTGGGGAAAAAAAAATTGTCATCAATCAAAATCAGGGTAAAAAGAGAACTAAACCCAAATCTTAAAACACTACTACTTCTTCCTGGGCTCAAATTCACTCTCACTTTTCTGTACCTCCTGCCTGCCAGCAGCACAGGGGGATGGGGAATGGGGGTTTTGGTCAGTCCATCACACCTTGTCTCGGCTGCTCCTTCCTCCTAAGGGGAGGGTCCTCACATGTATGTGTTTATTAGTTGCTAATAAAGATGAGAGAAGTAATTCTTCTATCTCAGATGGTCTCCCTGATATTCTGCTTACAGCAGCCTTGAAACACATTCTGTCTGTCCACTCCTTGCTCTGAGGTAATGTTGAAAATGTAGTTGAAACCAAAATAACTGTCTAAAATGGCAGTGATTTTTCCAGTTGTTTATTTTCTGCCCTGCCACCCCCCCAATTCCTGTTTAAACTACTGCACAGGAGTTCCTCAAATTGAATAGTGTGTGGTAGAAGATTGATATGACTGGAAACTAGGTTTTTCTTACATTTCAGAACCTAAAACTTCTACAAGGTGACATCCTGCCAAGCGTGTCTTTATTTACATGAAGTATGGCCTGAGCCAATGTGGTGATATAAATTTGAGATACCTCACGTACCGTTTGTGCAACTGTAGACAAATGTATGCACTTCAGAACTGTATCTCGGGTTAAACGATTGTTTAGTTACCAGAATCTCTAATGCCATGCTACCATGACCTGTACTGGTTTTCAGTGGCATTGAGAAAAAACAATTTTTTTTTTTCATTCCTATCTGTCAGTCTAGTTACATTTATTCTGTGTGAGACAGCCTGAATGTGTTATCAGGTGTGACAGAGGCTCTCTGAATCTTTGCTTGATTTTCTTTTGTCTACCTTTTCCTTTCAAGCTGCAATCACAATGATTTAAGGGGCGAGATTTCATTTTAGATGGCTTGTTTTTTTAACAGGTGGTGGTGTGCAGTTCACAAATGTGTCACGGCAACTCTAAGGTGAACACTGGGCCTTTAATCTGTATTATCTATGGTTGAGTTTGACTTGTGTCGTCAATATCAAAGGCTTTAAAATCTTGGGCCTATGTGGAACAAAAGCTTTCAGGGTTAAGGACGGTGTCAGAGCAACATTTGGAAATAAGAGTATGGATCTGTTTTTATCTCTGCTTTAGTTGATATTCTTACACTGAGAAAAGAAAAACAACTTTGGTAATTGTTGTGTGTTTTACAAACTGTTAAAATAGTGTTGGTAAATACTTCGGCCTAGGATGACTCGATAATTCTTTAGTGGTTATAGGAAAAATGTGGGATTTGACAGTTGTTTGTAATACACGAAGTCCTTGTTCTGGGACAAATTGAGGACAACTTCTTCATCATGTTTAGAATAATACAAGATATTGATGCTTTCAAAAGATTCAGAGTGATGAGGCTGCCATTGTCTCCACACCTTGTCCAGAACAAATTATGCATCAATAATTTCTCTTAATTCTAATGCTAAATTGGAAATCAGCACATTGCCTCCTTTTAAAAAGGGTAAGGAAAAGGTTCAGGTGGTACTAAAGTAAGGGACAAAACGAAGACCTTTGTAATATGAAGTCAACACACTGTTGAATTTGCAGATGTATTCTAAAACTGTCACCAGCATTTTAATGTCTAATTTGCATTTTTCATTGAAAATAAATGGAATTCTTTAAGAGAACAATAAAGTAAACATAATGGATAAAATGACAGTTTCCATAGTAAAGCAAAAAGACACTTGTTATTTATTCTTATATGCTGTTTTATTGACCTGGTAAGCAAAATATTATGAAAGGGAAGATTCAAGTTTTTCTGCAAAGTAGATTAAACAGCAATATAAGGTTAATTAATTGTTCCTGCTAATATTCAAATGTTGTGTACTCATGTAAAAGTGCAATTAGTTCTCTTGGGAGTTTGTGCAGAACTGTGGGATTTAAGTAAAAATAATAATTTTCTTGTTAGCATGAATAAATTCTGAGAAGATTAATTTTGGTGTAGTAAGCATAAACAAAGATGAGAAGAGTTTTAAACAATGCCTTTCGTTATATAAATTGTTTGCAACTTTTCCTTTAACTCACTGTTCTCAGAGCTAAGCATCCTTTATAAATTACACTTGAGTGGAGGTTGCAGTTAATTAGTGAGCTTTGCATGGCAATGCTATTCCTTGTTAGCTCAAAGTATTCTCAAAGGGCTGTATGTTTTTATTGTTTTATCGTATATTTGGTTGTAAAGAAGCTGACATCTACTTTTTTTCTGAATTGGTTCCACTTTACTAGAGTTTCTAGGAATCCCACTTTACTATGGTGGTTTTGGAAGTCTAATAAATTATTTCAGCACTTTGTCTCCATATTAGCGTGGTGTTTTTTTTTGTTTTGTTTTTTTTTTTACTTTGGCTGTTCTTTAGTTCACCTCTAGTTCAACTGTCTTCCTGCTTTCAAGAAGTGGGGAGCTCAAATCACTTTGGATGCCTGAGAACCTGAATTTCCAAAAAAATTGTCCCCTATAAAGAAGGGAAGTAATAGTAGCTAAGCCAAAGTCCCACTGGAATACTAGCTTTAATCTCTGTACAGGGAAACTGGGGAAGTTGTAGCTTTTTCAGTTCACCAGATTGTATGTGTTTTTTTTAACCAGTGCCACAACAGCAAAATTTGAAAGGTGTAGGAGAAATGAGTGTTCGTATGGCCCTACTTCTTATGACCCTGCTTCTTATGACCCTAGCGTGACTTCTTCTTCTACTGATTAACTAGATTTCGTCATTTGTGTCTAATAGATACTGAGACACTTAAAAATCATGAAGCTTGCTTTCACTGCTTATGATGTGTTATTCACTGGGAAAATATTTCCAAAATATGAAATGTGCAGGTATCTAGCATAGTTTAATAATCAATGTATGGTTAAAGAACAGAAACTGAGCAATTTGGTGGTAAATAGAATGGATGGTTTGTCTTTGTTTTCAGTAAGCAGGTTTTTTTGTTCATAATGATGTGGAGAAGAAACCCTTCTCAGAATTGTGAAAGTTGTGGAAATGGGAGCACTAAGGGGCCACTGTATTTTCAAAGTTTAATTGTATGTTCCTTACTAGGGCAACTCCATTCCTAGAACTCAAGGAGTTCAAACGATTCTTGAAAGGTTTTTTGAAGTTTGGTAATAACATATTGTGATGCACACATTAGAATGAGTCAGAAGTGTATCATACACTTCCAGCACAATTTATGATCCAAAATGAGAGGAATTTAAATGAAGTTGGGGATAAATTTCTGACAGAGATATAGAATTCCTTAGCAATTTTTGTAATTAAGAAACAGAGGAGAATTTTGAGCCTCAGTAGTAATTGGCTATTCAGTAAAGGTAGACTTGCTCACTTGACTCATCTGCGAATTATTCAGCTGTCATTAAATCAGTGCTGAGGAAGCAGTAGTTTCTGAAAAGTGTGTCATGACTATAAATTATCAACTTTCAATGTAGATGTCAAAGCAACTTAGTCTGACTTAAGTTTTCTTAGAAACAAGAAACACAATGGATTGAACATGCAATATCAGCTCTCTAGTTAAAGTTACACAATTTTCCTTTGTAACATAGTTCCATAATTACTACTTAAAAGAAAATTAAAATTGCGTGGTTTAGAATAAGAGAAGAGACCATTTTTAAAGTTGTTAGTGATCAGTTTAATAAATCTTGTCACAGCTAAAAACTTGCCTAGTGTTGAATAGGACTGTAAGTGTGAGTACAGGATTGTGGGCTATTGGTCGGCATCGTTTGATTGCAGTTTTGCTTTTCTCTCAGATGAAAGTGAAGACCTGTCCAGCAATTTGTCTCAGAATTTAATTATTCCTAAATATTTTCAGACTTAACATAAAGGTTGATTTCTCATTTTAAATGGTTTTTGGCTACTTATTGGTGTTATAAAAGATTGTTCTATAAAACAGATAAACTGTGACTAGCTGCATTTCAAGAACAATCTTATGGCTTCTGAGATAGGCTGGAAGTTCTGAAAACTGGCCTAGAAAGAAACAGATAAAAGGAGAAACATATTCTAGAGACTGGTGCTAAATTTTAAATAATGTGTTGGGATAAAGCTATAGAATAGATACTTGATTGCATTCTGCAGTTCAACATTAGTAAGACCCCTTACAACGAGCTTTCCCAAGATGGATTTGGCCACCTGCTGTGCACTGTATTGCTTTGTTTTACTGTAAAATTTTACTTTGATAGTTTCTGGGTATTTTCCTCTCACTTTTTTTTTTAAACTGATAACTTATCTGGAGTGCTATTGAGTAAGCTTGGTTGTTGTTCATGAATTGTCTGTGAAGTATAATGGGAGTTGTCATAGATTTATCTTGGAGCCTGATTTTTTTTTTTTTTTTTTTTAAAAAACTCTCCACTAAAACATTTGAAAGTATACATAATTTTTTGGAATACACTGAGTGATAGTATTCAGAAAAAATTGTCTTAATTTGGACAGCCGGAATATGAGCAGTGGTATTCTATAATCATGTTTAAACAAATTGTGCCCTATACATGTTGAATAAAACCAGAAAAATAGTAGGTTGGAATTCATATTTGCTCTATGAACAACTCTTTCTCTCCCCCTATCCTTTCCTCTTCCCCACAAAGGAAAAAAATATTAAGGCAAAGTTACATGAACTGTAACTTTGTAGTAGATGATGTAGATGTAGATGAAATGCAGCTTTTAGCTTTTAACTGCTTTAAATGGGAACAGACATGTTCAGTGATGGTGTCCAAAGTAATATTAAAACATCAGTTAAAAAAATAATGGCATTTAAGCATGAAAAACATTAGTATGTGTTCAGGTGTTCCCACAATCACATGTGTGGTGGTGCTTTTTCTTCTTACTTACATAGAGAAGGTACTGATTCTTACTGACTTGCATGTTCCTCTTCAACTCTGAATCTGAACAACTTACAAGTGCCAAATACAGTGAGGACAGCATAGGTTTCTCAGCTGTGGTTTGTGGACATCTTTAAAGTATACATTTATCAAAGCCTCAAGAACGATTCTGATCATTTTCCTGGTACCTTTGGCCAGATATTCAAAGTAAAGGAATCAGTTTCCTACATTCATTTGGCATTAAATGAAACAACTATAGAGTTCATGTGAAGGGTGTTCAACTCTCGCTATTTCTTAAGCCTGAAGAAGAAACTGGATTGGCATTCTCGTTCAGCACCTTTGAAGTCCCTGTCACTTCAACACGCAATCTCTATCTCCAAGAGTCTTCAGCTGCAGTCCACCACATCATGGAATTAATGCCACGTCATGGAATATGGACTTCTAGCATGTCCTTGGAGCATTTTGGTGGCCTCTGTCTCAGCTGTTTACCATCTTTTAATCAGACATTTCTTTTAATGTTTTGTATAATCTGCTTTCAGCATCCTACCAACATGCCCAGAGCAGCATAAGTGAGTCTGCCAGGCGGTAGCTTCGATGGTGTGTATTTGATAGCATGCTAATCATCACTCAAGTCTGTATTTTGATTCTCTAGCAAAGAGCCAAAGATGGTACATACGGAATTTGAGACACCTGGCCCATTGACTATAAGTTGTCCAGATACTACAGCTATTAAGAATGCTGATAACTGCAATATGTGTTGCTTTTGCTGGATATCTATCAATTCAGGAGTGCTGCATTTCTCTCCTAAGGCTGCTCTGGCTTTCATGATCCTTCCTGGGACTTAATCATCATTAAAAGTGTTCTGAGACACTCTCCTACTCAAATAGAGGATTTTCTTTTTTCTCTAAATGTCACTGCTGCACTGTCAGTTTTATTATTGGCCTGATATGCTTCTTCACCATAGCTGGGATAGGGTCTCTGTTTTCTATATACTGATGCTGAGGCCAAATTATTTGGCAGTGCAATCAAAACAGTCAATAATATGTTGAAGATTCTCTTGGCTGGAATTCCTCAGCCACAAAGTAGGCATTTAGGGTTGTTTTAGGTCTGTGTTTGTTAGCAATTTATCCTGCCTCAGCCCCTGACATTTTTCATACATGCCTGGAGTGCCTGCTTAGCATTCTACCGAGAGATGTCTGGAGACATCCATAAATATCTAAGGTTTTCTGATGTTTGCATACCACGCATATATACAGCAATCTAGGCAACTAAATAACAAATATGACAAGAGATGTATCATCTACAACTTTCCAGATGCTCAAGTTCTGCTTTTACTGCTTGCATCGTGTTTGTTCTAGTATCTAGAATGTGGGAGCTCTCACAGACACCTGGAAAGCTGCTTACCTGGAGTAGCCATGAAGTTATGAAGTAAATACAGAAGTAAGACACAAGAGTGAGCAGGGGTTAACAGTCTGTTAGTTGCTGTAGCAATTTTTGTTTGATCATGCTCCCAGCTGATAGGACAGAAGTAAAATCTTCTGAGAGCACAGAAAGTGCCTTTTAGGGAGGTGAGGAATACTGATTATCTACCTACTGATTTTTTTAAATAAGTAATTACCACTGTTATTTCTGAAGCAAAATTAATAATTGTTCATGCTTGGTTTGGTGTAATGAGGAAGGAGAATAGGAGGAATGCTCTGATCAGGTGTAAGGTGAAAGATCTCTTGAGATGTGATGGCAGTGACTCTGGGTTTATTTGTGAAATAGCACATAGTCTTGAACCACAGCAAGTTCCCTTTAATTATAATTTCTTACTTACCTTGGCCTGTTAATTAAATCAGTTGAGAACCTAATTCTCAGTCAGATGAACATCTCTGCTTTGGAGCTGACAACATCTGTCCTTTGCCTGGTGCAGACAGCTGTGTTCTTTGGTGTTCTGGTATTCACCAAGTGCCACGTTCCTGTCACAGCCCATAGAATGTGTTTCTGTTCCTTGTGTTTAAGCTGGGGTCAGTGAAAACTATCTGCACAGAGACTGCATGAGGAAATGTGTTGGTTTTGATATCTGGAGATTTTTACAGTGATGGGAACAAAAAATGTACATAGATTTATCCTAGAACAGTCGAAGGCCTTTCTTTCTTGAAATCTGCGTTTTCTCTTGGTAATTGCATAAAGACAAAATGATAAAAATAAGTAGAGTTTGTGATATAATTTTACTGATGCATCCTAAATATTTCTTTTTGAGGATGAATGCTTGCTATGATTTCTAGAGTAGGACTTTTTTTACAGCTTATAAATCAAGTGTATTCAGTGGCATTGGAGCTGTGGATGTGCCATTTGCATCTCTGTCTCTGAATTGCCTAAAGATATTCATCAGTAACAGCAATACAGATTTTTAGATGATGGAATATTTATCCTTTTTTTTCCTGAACTTGGATTTCTGTGTATTGCTGTTAACTTATGTGTATTTTATTATCCACATTGGTCTAGCAATTAGTAATCAGTATAGTAGCCACTGGAAAAAAAAAAAAGCTATTTCATTACGACTATTTGGCCTGGTTTCCAACTCTGTATTAAATAATAGTAATCAGAATTGGCTTTGAAGAGAACAAACACAACTTTTTAATAGAACAAAAGCAGATAGCACGTGGAATTTTGGTGTTTGTTTGTCTTGTGGAGGGGTGGGGAGGATGTGTTTCAGCAAGGTAAAACAGTTAAGACAAAAACTGTATGGACAAGGATGGATGAGATGATAAAGTGGGAAAAGAACATGGTGAATTCTCTCAAAATGTGAACTTGTTGCTGCTGAACTATTCTTTGAAATATTTTAATTAAAATAATAACAAAAAAATAAGCATTTCAACTAATTATCTCACATTTGTTTTATTCTGATTCATAGAAAATTTCACCTTGGGTAGGTTTACGCAAGATCAACATCTCCTACTGGGGATGGGATGACATGTCTCCTTTTACGAACACAACTCTGCAGTGGCTGCCTGGAGAGCCAAATGACTCTGGCTTCTGTGCATACCTAGAAAGAGCAGAGGTGGCAGGTCTGAAAGCAAATCCATGCACTGCAATGGCAGATGGTCTTGTGTGTGAAAAACCTGTCGGTAAGCAATCTCTTATAATCAGTTACTGTTACCATCGTGATTAGCAAGCTGTTTGGGTTTTCATTTCACTATGAGGGATTTTTGGACTTTTTCAATAAAAGAATAATATGAAATTATTATTACTTGCACTGAGTATTGCTTAATAACTTTTATAAAATATTGGTATAGTTATATACTGCAACATAAGTTTGGATTAAATTATTTATAGCGAATGAAGGAAGCAACCACTTTCGTGTTAACATACCTTTTTCTAATGGAACATATGATTAAAGAAAAAGGAGATTCAGTTTGTGTTCAAAATTATAAATGTTTGTGGCTCTTCTCCAGTGAGTCCCAACCAGAATGCCAGACCCTGCAAAAAGCCATGCTCCCTGCGCACAACGTGTTCAAACTGCACGAGTAATGGTATGGAATGTATGTGGTGTAGCAGTACAAAACGATGTGTTGACTCAAATGCCTATATAATCTCCTTCCCATATGGACAGTGTCTGGAATGGCAAACTGCCACATGCTCCCGTGAGTATCTTAATGAACGTTCATCCTATTAAATATAGTGTTGTATTTTTTCCACTCAAAAAAAGCATCTTATATGAATAGGATTCAGCACATTTGCTAAAGATAAAATAATTTCAAATGAATGACTTTATATAGCTACTAATATGAGCAGTCAGTGCTGTGTATGTATTTTCTGCATACAGATAAAATACTGGCAATTCTTTTATGATGAAACATATTTAATCTTTGGAAATAGTGGAACGTGTTTATTGTTTCCAGATAAAGAAAAAAAAAATACAACGATTGCTTCGGACCAGTTAGTGTGTCAGACACTGGCCATGAGGTGGAACATAATACTGTCAAAATTAGATAAGTAGAACTTAGATGTATAGAACATCAAGTTATTAAAAAACCCTCCTGAGTTCAGTTTTTAAGATTCTGATCTATTTTTTCGTATTCTGAAAAGTCCATTTTCCTAGCATGCCAAGATAAACTCACTATTATAATGATGACAGTAATAGCCTTAAGAATAGTGTAACACAGATGCAAAACAAATGGTCTTGGTCTTCCCTAGATTCTTCTCCCTTGCAAATGCTGGTTATTAACCCTTGCAGATTGTTTATCCTCTCCACAGAAGTAGAAGGAATTCTGTTAGACCATCAGACAGGTAAAGGGGGTGCAGACAGATTTTTGTCCTGTGTGATCAGACTGGTTCAGGCTGTATGAATGTTCAAGGATCCTCATTTCATCCCTTTTGAGATAAAAGGCAAGTGATTTCTTACACTGTCAAGCAGCCAAAGTACTACCCAGATGTCCCCTTTGGAACCACATTTCATCAGGAATTGATGCAATGCCTCTCTAGGAGAACAAGAAACCTACTCCATGTACCTTTTGGTATGCCATTCAGCTAAAGCTAACTCGTCCCAAGTCTGTAGTGACTGGACCTTGTTGAATTCAGCACCACGTAGTTCCAGTTTATGTCATAATTCATGTAGATGATGGAACAAGCTGCCTGGGGCCTTAGATTCTTGTCTCAGTTATGGTTTATTTAGGACAATTTCTCAGTCACCATTCTACAGAACACTGGCTCTTAGTATTTTTACTGTCTTTAAAGATTTGATTGAAATATTCTCTATCTGTGAAGGGCTGCAGGCCAGTGGGACCCAAACTTAATATTTAGGACTTCCCAAGTGTACTGTTGAACTCTCATTACTGCTCATTGTGAGGGTGTTTTTTCTAGTTACTTCAGGTTTCCTTTCCCTCTCCATAAAGGTCTTTTGATATCAGCATGTCTGAAGCATTTTATTTCTGGATATATTGTGTCAGGATTGATGATGTTGACAACAAGAAACAACTTGTGCCAGGGTCATAATTAAATCATGATTCCGTTTAATAAATTATGACTACAAATACACAATATACAGAAGGTAGTTACTTGCTTTCCCATAAAGCTCAGGGAAATATTAAGTAAGGCCCTGCCATATCTGTCATAGAAACCACTGATATGTTCTAATTTTAGGAGGGAAGAATGGGTATGTGTACCAGGCCACTACCTTTATCTGTATTAAAGGAAAATAAGGCACAGAAAAATTGTCTTGTAGTTAAAACTGTCCAAGAGCCTATATTCCTCTTAACTGAGAATCCTTCTTCGTTCTTAGTAATCATGGAATATAATTGACCAGTACAGTGTGGACCTGTTTTGATTAACTTCTATGCTTAGTTTGTAGATTTCAGATATTAGTCCAGGTTTGAGTGTCCAGGTCTAATTTGGACTTAGAAGTAGGGTTTATGTGTTCCTTGGGTCCTTATGTCCTCTAAATTCAACCATCAGCCCATGTTTGGTCTAAGAATAAAGAAGTAACAGGAACACTTAATCTCCTGTTCTGTACATTTGGAATAATAATATGGTAATTATGTAAAGGTTTCTCGCTCATGAAAGTTCACTAAACTTATTTTCACTCATATAAGGAATCAATTTTGCAACTTATAAAATATTGATAGTGAATTGTGGCAGAAGATAAGTAGATTGAAAATTTGGAGATAAAATTGACAGAATGCCGCATGAAGGATGCTTAGCTTTTAAAAATAGTATATGTTATGTTAGCCTGAACTTTTAATCCTGTTTTTGTGTTTCTTCAGTATTTGCACATCATGCAGGCTCAGTTTGTTTGGGGAACACAAGAAATTGTTTTTAATTTAATTGTAATTTTTGTCAGGTCTGTAAAAGTTGATATTAAATAAGGCAAACGGGATTTGCTATATAGCAGTTCATCAGTATGTAAAGGCAGTTTTGTATGGAAATGTATTTTCTATTCAACAAATTCAAGAAAAACAAGATTCTGTGTCTGCAAGCATTTTTTTCAGAGTTTCAAAGCTTTAGATACCTTGCATTTAAACAAGAAAATGAACATCCAAATGAAACATGGTTCAGACATTATTTAAGTCTAAATGACTTGAAAATTTTATTACATAGATATGTTATTATTTCTACTGAGGTAATGAATTATTAAGTGTATTCCCTTATCAAAGGATAGGGTTTCTACTTACTGGAAGAATGGAATGTATCTATACCTTTTAAGAAGCCCTCTTCTTAAATTTTTAGTTTTTATTTTCAATGACTGATTTTTTTATTTTTTGGCTGGTTTGCTCTGAATGAAAAAAAGTCACACAAGCATACATGATTTAAAAGAAAAAATATAACAACTGAGAACTGCATGTTTATTTGCACAACTTGGAATTAAAATGAAGAACAGTGGTGTATTGGTGACATTTTGTCTTTTTTAATTCCTGCTTGCCAAAATGTTGCATTCCACTCTTCCCGACATCTTCCATTCATTGTGACTTTTGATTGAATAGCTGACAGTTGAACAAACTTGGACCAGCTCTAGAATTTCAAAGAAAAAAAAAATTCTATTTGAATATCCCCGTCTTCCATAACAGTAGGTTCTCAGCTTTTCAGTTTTTTTTGCAGCTGAATGCCATTACAGAGTATATCTAAGGTTTTTCACTTTTGGTTCTGTTTTATCTTCCATGAAGATAGTGCAGCTGATACTTCAGAGCTGTTTTCTCCTAGCTTTATAAATTGCAGCATGAGACTTGTTTGGCTCATTTACACCATGTCTCTGGAAGGGCAAGCCAGCCGGTACAGAACGGTGCTCTTTATTTGTCTGCTGTTCTAATGTATTAAAAAAAAAGAATTGTATCACTCAGCTTCATATCTGATGAGGTCTGGTTTAAAACTGATTTGTCACATGATTGACACTGATTTCCAAGAACAGTTGAGATCCTGCCCAGCCCCCTTTTTTCCCATATTGGGAAAACTTGAAACTTTTCCTATTATTTGGATCCTTCCGAGTCTCATGATACAAGAGCTCATGCTTCAGCCTTCTGCACCGTTAAAGCCCTTTTGAGATCTCACTCAGATTCTTAACTGCCCATTTTCGTGATATCTGCATGTATCGTTAGACTGCTGGAGTGTTTTTTCTTTGACAACTTTTATTCCTTTTAAACAATGTCAATAGTTGCTGAGGTCAGAGTAGCTAGCTTTATTCTGCTCTCAGTTTATTTAATTAGAAACATCATTGTTTTGCTTTTATAACATGGATTCACCTATTGCTTTTATGGAGTAGAGTGGTCCAGGTAGCTGTGAATGTGAGTGTTAGTTGGATGTATTGTCCCTGCTGCAGCTGAGCCAAATTGAGTGGTTACACTCATGTAGAATCCATTCGAGTGTCTGACAAAAAAACCCCCAGAAACCTTTAAAATACTTTCTAACAACTTTTAAAGAAAACAAAGTTCTTCTTACTCATGTTACTAAAATGTTATAATTTGTCCAAGGAAATAGAAATGCAAAATAGTTTCTTCATCAACTGTTATAAAATCCTAGCCTCTCATTAAAAAAAAAAAAAATCAAAACTGAAAAGAAACAAAAATCCCCTTGCATTAATATTGTATTCCATGTCATAAAGCTCAAAACTGCTCTGGACTGAGGACCTGCGGACAGTGTTTGGAACAGCCTGGGTGCGGATGGTGTAACGATCCCAGTAACACTGGAAAAGGTCAATGTTTGGAAGGATCATCAAGAGGACCGATGAAGCCTGTTAGCATGCACTCTAATGAAATGGTGCTTGATGCTAGTCTTTGTCCAAAAGAGAAAAATTACGAGTGGTCTTTCATCCAGTGTCCAGGTAAGATATGCTTCCATTCTTTGTTATATATGAAATAAGACATCTTTCTCTGTTTAAGCACACCAGATTAACGTAATTATTATGAGTAATGCAAATGACATTTGCATGAGAGATTTGTTTCTCCAAAATATTTCCTAAATATGTAGTTAGTCTCTGTCTAATGAACACAAATGTATTCACTGTCATGCGGGTTCTGGTGTGAAATTTAATGCAAGTAATTTAATCAAAATTGCCATTTATTTTTTCATCAGCATATTCTCTGTATGTGTATGCACATATATGTGTGTGCTTATATGTATTTGTATATATAAGTGTGTGTATCACTATATTATTTAGAAAGCAGGATCTCTGAAGAAAGTTTTATTTTGGTAACTTTTTAAAAAATATGTAGGTGTAGAGTAGAATTTTTTTTTTAAGCCTTAGAATAGTGAAGTGAAATGCAAAACCAAGTGAATACTGTCAAATGTTCTAAACTAAAACACTCCAAACCATCTAATTCCTGAACAAAGAAACCTCTACTAAATTTCTGGATAGAATGAAATGACATTGTCTGGAAACTTCAGTACTTTATCTGTATCTTAAAATACAGGTATGTTCATAACACTTGAAATGTGTTTGCACTAGATCCAGATTGTAATGCAGATGTGGGATTTTAAAATATTTTTTCCTATTATTAAGTATTTCTTAAAACTATCAACATTTGTCAGCATCCCAGTCCTTTCAACACTGAGGTCAAAATCAAATTAGACATAAAATTGCTTATCTCCAGGGCAGCCCCACTGAAGATTCAGCTACAGTTGTAAGTGTGAGGAAAATTACTCTCTTGCTTCCACTGATGTACAATAAAACCACTTTAAGGAAAAAATTACTTTTTAAATTTAAATTTAAAAAATTACTTTTTAAATTTAAATTTAAGTTCTTATTTAAAGATCATTAGTCTCCTTATTTTAATTACTCTTTTAATTATTTAATACTGATGTCTCTATTTTGATTACATTTGTCTTTATCACAGAAAGTTATTACATTTTATGTTTCTTCTGGCTTTTCACTTTTCTCAATGAGACTCACGTTTTTAGGAAAATCAGCAAAAATGTGATAGCATTTTTAAATGGTGTGCCATTTAAATTGTAGATTGTATTGGTTCTTAATATATAGGCATTTACAATTTGATTTAAAATATCTTCCATTTTCTTTGCCTTAGAAAAATGTAAGACTATCATATATGACCAGATAATATTATCACTTGCAGCAAACTAAAATTCACAATAAAAATTTTGATTATTTAAGGTTGCTTTCATTTATCCTTTAAATAACACACAAAAAAAAGAATTAGAATAGAAAATGTACACATCAGTGACCCACTGGGTAGAGAATATCAGAATGAAACATTTGCCTTACTTCTTAATATACTCTTAATTAGGTAATCTTACTTTCCTTTAATAGAACACCTATTTTGCCCAGAGAAGCTGTGGATGCCCCATCCCTGGAAGTGTTCAAGGCCAGGCTGGATGAGGCTTTGAGCAACCCGGTCTAGTGGAAGGTGTCCCTGCCCATGGCAGGGGGGTTGGAACTAGATGGACTTTAAGGTCCCTTCCAAGCCAAAGCATTCTATGATTCTGTTTAATGCACTATGGTTTTACTTTTGGTTTATTGGGCCGCATTTTTTTTTTAACATTTGCTTTTAGTAATTTAATGCCCAAGACATACAAACAAAACCCATAATGGAGCTGCAATTCATGGTATTTCTATGTAGCTTTTTCTGAGAAAGGCAAAACCAATGCAGAATGGCAGATTGCCTGGAGGAAGACACCACAAAGTTTTCTAAACCCAGATATTCTTAGAAAGAAGAAAACTTGTAATTTCTAATGAGATTTATTCAAGACAGTGAGAGAACTTCTAGTCTAGTAGTACAGAAATGTTTGATACATGTGTACAAGATTCTGTAGGCATAGCTACAGAACAAGGAAGAGATGTAAACTTGGGAGGTTTAATGGTTTATGAGCCAAGCTTGGCAATGACTGTAAATAGTTACTAAATAGTTACTAAAATCTAAAACAGCTCTAAAAAGTTCTAAATCATGCAGTGAGAATCTCTATTTTTTTCCTAGCCAAGACACCAGTCACTGTGACATTTAGATTAAGAATTAAAAAAACCAAACCAAAAAAACACCCCAAGAACCCCCAAATTAAACAGAAAGAAGTTACTGAGATAGCTGTCCTCTGCTGAATTTTACTCTCCCGTCGCCAATGAGGGATCGACAGGTTGGACATAAGCTGACATGTGATGAAGTGCTGTAACTGACAGATTGCTCATCTGTTGAGCACTATGAGCTTTGTAGAGAGGTCATCCTTCAAAACCTTTTGGCTGTTCAGCCGAGACCTAGCAGCGGCCTCATAGAATCACAGAATGGTTTGGGTTGGAAGGGACCTTAAAGATCGTCTAGTTCCAACCACCCTGCCATGGGCAGGGACACCTTCACCTTCAGGGATCAACCATTCTGGCGGAATTCACATTGAGATTTTGGTGCAGTGATGACCCGTACTTTCTGAATTTCTCCAACACATGGAGCGCTGGAGTAGAGCTGTGGTGTAAGATCAGTGGTTGTTTGACAGAAAGCAACTTTATGTTTTTAAGCTCAGGCATAAAAAAGTTATGTCAGTGGGAATCCATTTTATTTACTTTCATCAAAATCGACTGTAGTGAGGAAGGACTGGAGCTTTTTGATTTGGGTCTGATGTCCTTAGAACTCCTCAGTATGCCAAGGTTAATGTGAGGATCAAAACTGGTATAAATAAGACATTTTGGTTATTTTTTTCTAAGCTCTCTCTCTCCAATAGACACAAGTTTGAGTGTAAATTGTTCATATTCTCCATCACAATACCCTTTCAAATGCTTCATAGCAGATTGCATGTAGGTACGGGGGTTTTCAGTTCATCTCGGGTGGTGACTTACTGCCTCTGAACATGGTTCTTCAGTGACTGGGCAGCGTTTTAAAGCTATAAGGACTGGATGCAGTCTCTCCCAGTGGCTAAAAACCCACTTTTTCATGCACCTTAAGCTCACGTGTCACTACGTAGTCAACATCCATGGTCTTCTGTGTGAATTCATGTCTTGCCATAGTGCTATTGCAAAGAGGTTCTATGTCAAAGTACAAGTGTATATCCTGGTTGTTAGTCAGGATTACACTCATCAGAATTATGTTCTACTGCAATTTTGTCATCACGTAGGAATGTGCAATTTAGTAACAACTTTTTAAATGTTATATTCTAGCTTGCCAGTGTAATGGCCACAGCACCTGCATCAACAGTAATGTCTGTGATCACTGTAAAAACTTAACAACAGGAAAACAGTGTGAAACGTGTATGCCAGGGTACTATGGGGATCCCACAAATGGAGGACAGTGTACAGGTAAGCTGTTTTGTTGGAAGAAAAAAAAAAAAGGAAATGAGACTTAGATAATGTGAATTTAACTTTTTTTTACTGTAATGTGAAATTAACTTTTCTTTAAAGGTTGAATGTTTATTCAGTAATACAGATGAATTGATTAGCTAAATTAATGATCCAAAATCGGATTACTGTTTTTATGAGAAACTTTACATTCGGAATCATCGTTTTGCAGTTGTTTGTTTGGATGCCCTAAGAACAAGATGGTAATTCAAAGATGCTCTCCCAGTTAGGGAAAGGAGAAAGAAACTGTCTTGTGGGAGCAACACCTTAAATCCTGGTATTTCAGAGAGGCATCATTTCCTTCCATGTAAACAATCTTCTTAAAAGCAGTAAGAAGGTACTTATAAATGAAGCTCAGTATCTACCATAATGTCTGATTATTTAATATTCCTGATTTGTATAAATGGGTGATGATAGTTATGGATTTCACAGCCCAACAAGTCTTATTCAAACAGAAAAGCCTGGTACACTGAGGATTGTAAGGTACCCTGAACTATTCAATCAGTTTAGTTTTGTAATTACTGCATTGGCGCATTCTCGTCAAAGTGAAAGAGAGAATGAAGTCCAGTACTCCAGGTGGCTTTGGTATATTGCCGTAGGGCTGCCTTTTTACTTGCATGGGTGATTCAAAAGTTGACACGAACTACTTCCCCTATAACTAAATAGGGGAAAGGAGGATATTATTAAATATGAAAAGTCATTAACTTAGTTGAGATTGAAGCTAGAAGGGTGCTAGAATGTTTTGTCCCATTACATTTTTGTCTCTATTATTGATGTTTCTTTAACTGGACCTTAGCTTCCCAAGGACTATTTATTCATTTATAGGGTTCACTTGTTCTTCAGCTCCTTAACATGCAGTAGTCAATGCATGAAGCTGCACATCTGGTAAACTCAAGCACAATATATAGTAAGTGTGTTCAAGGGGATGGAAAGATTAATGTCTACCCCTATTGACAATTGCACATTTTGCTGGCGCTTTATGATGCTTTAAATAATTCTTAATAGTTCTCTTATTTCCTGAAGTTGACAAAATGTTCCTTTGCTGTCTATAGCGCCTTTATGGCAAAATGATGTATTAATACAGCTTTTATTCTTCAGGGATACATTAGCTATCAACCAAATAAGCATTCCATCACCTTTAGTGAATTATGTGTGGTGCAATAATGGCTAAAATCAATTTATAAGACCAGTAAAATTATAAATTTTATGACTTGTTTTTTCAACCCTAGTCTGTAAGAGTACATATTTTTATTGGTAGACATGATTTCAACAGGAGCTCTTTAGAGTAAGGAATGCCTAAAAAAAAAAAATGATAATTATTTTGAGGCTTTATCTGAATTGGTATCTTATATTTTGCAGCATAAGGCCCATAAATCTGCTTAAGTCTTTGAGACATTTTGATGAATGTAGTCATTATGAACTGTTAGATTTTCTTCAGTATCATGATTTCTGCTCCTGTGATAGAGGTGCCCAAACTGTGGGCCAGAGCTTTCTGCAGGAAAAAAATACCAGTGATCCATAGATAAGTCAAATCAATTTTACTTGGATTTAAGAGGATTTTGGAACCATAGTTGAGATCAGGCAGTGTGAAAATACAATAAAAGGAAAATATGATGTTTTGTTTTGTTTGGTTTTTTTTCCCCCTCTTTCATTTTGGTAATGATATAATATAAATAAATATTTACATATATTGCATATGTTAATATAATAATAATAATGTGCATTATCACCTATGCTGTATTTAAAAAATTTTCAAAGTTTTTCTAGCTTTGGTGAAAGGCAAAGGACTAACTGATTCCACACGTTCTTCTCCAGTTCTAATTTTCGAAAGTTTCTCAGTTTACTCTTTGATTGACCCTTGCTCTAGTTGATTTTCATGTCAGAAGTGTGGTATGTCAGTTGCTGATGGTCGATAGTTTGAAAATTATCATAGCTTTAATAATTATTTATTGTACTGCTTCTTTAAAAAAATGTGCCTATTACTAATTATCCATTTAAATTCTGTTGCTCAAAGTCTCTCTTCTGTGGTGTTTGGCTACTCGTCAAACTGATTATAACAGTTTGTGAATGAGTGTTAGTTTGTATTTTGGTGCAAACATGATCTTTGTATTTAGTAGTCCTGTTTGTAACATGTGGCTTTTGGTAAAGATGTATGTACGCCTTTAATTCTTCATGACATTTCATTGTAGAAATATATAGTTTGAATTATTTGGTATTTGATTCATTGCTGCATTCTATAAAAAAATCAGTAGCAAATTGCAAAAGCCTTGAATTTATTACAGTCACCTGTTCTTACACTAATTAAAAATGGTTTCAGGTATTGTTCTTACATCTGTGATGCGAAACAGGTAGCCAAAATATAAAATGAATTTAATTTGTTAATATTGTTAATCGTAATTGTTAATTATGATATGTTTTCAGTTACACAAAAAGTTTTGCATTCTTTGTTGGAAATAAATGATACACAGGGGACAAAACAGTGAGTCCAGATTCTGTGCATGTGCTGAAGCATTTTAACCTAAAGCCCACGTATGGCAAAGAAAAGTGTAAAGCGATAGTGCCTTCACAGTTATGTAAAGTTAGAGCCTTCTTAAGAGTTGGCTCAATGGGCAAGAAAATAAGAGCGAAGCCAGAGGTGAATTGTGACCATGAGATAATAGAGCAGGGGACGGGTTTTGCGTTCCAGACCAAGCTCCAGTTCTGTTTACCCCGTTTATCTGACTGGTCTTGGCAGATGCGTGAGCAGCCCTTGGAGTGCCGAACGCAGTGCTCTCAGTCTGTGCCAGAAATACTGAAGGAATGGAACCCTGTAGTGATTTAGCAGTGAGGCACACTCACACTGTATTGTGGTGAAGCTCAGGTGAGAGATGCATCGCTCCGCCTTGGGTCCTTCCGAGCAGGTAAAGCTGTCCAGATGCTGGGAGCCTAGAAAGCCTTGTAGCCTGAAACGTTGAAGAGGTGGAGGACAGATATGCCAAATCACTTTGATTAATTTGTTAATAGTTCTGAGAAATTCCCGTTTAAGGTACAATTTGAAGGCACAAATATCGAAATTCAGTAACAGAAAATTCATCATTATAGACTGATGGATTTTGGAGGTAAACCAGCTCTGACAGTCCATGGGAACAGATGCTGGCTTGCTGTCTTGGGGGTTTCTCTTCGAGTTATTTCTTCAAGGTCTGGTTCTGTCATGTGCTGCATGTCTGGGAAATAGGCAGAGTTTTTATTGACATTTTAGAAAAGGTAGTTATTTGTACTACAGACTGCAGCATAAATTTACAGGAGAGTGCTTGGAACAATTTTATGTCATCTTGGCAACATGTTTTAGCATTATTTTCAAACTTACTAGTCATCTACTTAGTTGTCAATGTTAAGCAGCAAGAATAATTTTTTTTTTATCATCTTGTCATTTTCTTTAGGCATGGTATTCTAAAAAATTATTCTAAAAATGTATGAGACGCCAGGAGAGAATTCTTTACAGTAACTTATGACGCACACTGTGAATGTATAATACATTTAATAATAAGATAACGTAAGCACTTTGCTGTATTGCCATTATTTTCATCTAGTGATAGCATCTCAAACGGCATTCAGTTTTCCCATAACTGTATGACCACTGCTGTTGCTTTTGCAGTAGGAATAAACCTGAGAGTACCAGCACAGCAGAAACACTGTGGTGCAGCTTGCACCGCCTGCCCTCTAAGCAGCCTTAAGTGGGGCACAGTATTTAAGACACTAATGACCATTCTATAAACACCACCTTCCAGATGGGCTGTGTGGGTGAAGTTTTTTAAGCAAGCCTGTACCACCTCTGTTGTCTTTACCCATCTGTCCCCTCTGTGCTATCATGCAGTTGGGCATTTTCAATACTAAATACTTTCTGTATATATACAGACCTCTTCTTTCTGAAACATCTCCTGGTTTCGACTCCTGCGTCAGGTTTTCTGCTTCTTGTCATCTTCTCTGTCAACCCTGCCTCTTGCTCCCAATAGCTTTTTTGCAAAGCTTTCCATTTTTGTGGCATCCAGGAAAAAAGTATTTTCTTGTCCCATCTAGGGGAGTACAAAGTAACCCATAGTCCCCATGATAATGTAAATAGGCAGTCTTTCTGCTTGCTCCCTAGCCATACTCTTAGAATAGATATACAGGCGCGTGTATACACATACCGGTGCGCAGTATTTGTATATTAAATTGTAATGCTGCAAATGACAGAATTTCACACGTTACAGAAAGGAGCCTGTCTTTTCGTAATGGAAAAAGTTGTTAGTGTGAAAAGGAGAACAATTTAATATTCAGTGTCTTTTTCAAACTAAAATATGCTGTTGTCTTCTTACTTGATAGAAAGGCACTTGGTAATTTCCCTTTAGACTTATTTTTCTAGGTTTTAAAAAGTTATACAAACAAGGAACAGAAAGCAGGCTTAATTTTTTACTTCAGCACTATCTCCATGTAGCTTTTAAATTATCTGTAGTTTGAGATTGCATAGGGCAGGTGTAGAGAAGCATCAGCCTAAATGTTTTGAATGTAAATATTTTATGACTGTATTTGTAGCAGTAAACGTAAAAGTAGAATATAATATTTCCATAAGAATAATTTTATTTAGTAAATATGATAGTACAATGACAATTTATTTCAGTTTTAGTCTCAGAACACCCGGAGATTAATACATATCATAGTATTAGGAACTGCATAATGCTACTAGACAGACAAAACTAGGCAGGTGCTGTTGGCCTGAGAAATAGTTTTTGGAAGGAGAAATAAAAACTTACATTTCAAACTTTGTCAAAGGCTTTTTCTTTTTTTCCAGTAACCTGAATTCATTTTGTTCTGTTATGATTCAGAGCTTTGCAGACAGATTTTGCAGTAGTCCTGGCCTTTGTAAATATTTTCAGCATTTTTAGCTAAAATAAGAGTTGAAGAATCTGTCTGTCAGGAGAGTCCCACCACTGATGTGTCTGAGACACCTTGGTTACTTTTCAGGGCTGTCACAAAGTGGCTGTACAGTTGAGGGATTTGTTTCCTGTAACAACACACCTAAGTGCTCTCGGCATTTCTAGCTGTTGGAGGTAGTTCATGCCAGCAGTCTGAGCAGTAGAAAAGTGACATTTGTTTTGTTTTAGATGAAATTTATAGCCTGGTTTTGAAAAGGCCGTTTTAGTGCACTGGAGCAGCTTTCTCAGCGAGGTTGTGGAGTCTCCCTCCTTGGAGATATTCAGAAGCCTTCTGGATACGGTCCTGGGCAACTGGCTCTGGGTTACTCTACCTGAGCAGGGTGGTTGGACCAGATGATCTCCAGGGGTTCCTTCCAACCTCAGCCATTCTGTGATTTGAATACACTGACATATACTGAGGTATAAAGACCAGACATTCCAAAACTTCTCTTCTTCATGACTTGTTGTTTTACAGGAATACAGCATCTGTACCAGGTTAGTGTAGTAGCTTTAGTGGTTCCACACCATAGTCCTAAGGAAGGATGATAATGCCTATCTCTGAAAACCTTCCAAGAATTCTTCAGATTTATATATAGGTTACCACTAAGCTCCTGTCTTTTCAAGTGTTTACACAGTGATTTACAAGGGGTCTCTCCATTGGCTGGTTGAAGATCTTCAGTATGAAATGTTGAAATTGTGTCTCATAATACCTCAATCCAAGTAACTTTTTTTTTTTTAGAGGGTTGACTACATATTGGCCTCAGCTGGTATGAGTATTCGTACTATTTTTTTCTAGCTCTAACTTTTCTTTGGCTCTGTTCACTATAAAGTTTTACAATTTCATATTTCCTTAGAAATGTGTGCAAAACCTGCTTGTGTTGTGCAGTAGCCTGTGAGGCTTCGTACAATAATTACTTCTCTTCAGTAAGATGCTTTGTATGTTGTTTCACCTACTTCTGTTTGGAGCTGTGTCCTTTGCAAAGTGGAATGAACACAGCTGGGCAGGGAGGAGACATGCTGTTACCTGAGTGGCTCTGCAATGACATCTGTTTAGCCCTGACTCGTATGGTGGAAGATGATCACGAAGATGATCAGAGGGCTGGAGCACCTCTCCTATGACGAAAGGCTGCGAGAACTGGGCTTGTTCAGCCTGGAGAAGAGGAGGCTCCGAGGAGACCTCATTGCAGCTTTCCAGTATCTGAAGGGGGCCTACAAGGGTACTGGGAGAGGACTTTTTACAAGGGCCTGTAGTGATAGGACAAGGGGTAATGGGTATAAATTGAAATCAGGGCGGTTTAGATTAGATGTCAGGAAGAAATTCTTCACAGAGAGGGTGGTGAGGCACTGGAACAGGTTGCCCAGAGATGTTGTGGATGCCCCATCCCTGGATGTCTTCAAGGCCAGGCTGGATGTGGCTTTGAGCAACCTGGTCTAGTGGAAGGTGGCCCTGCCCATGGCAGGGGGGTTGGAACTAGATGATCTTTAAAGGTCCCTTCCAACCCTAACCATTCTATGATTCTATGATTATCCATAGAAGTCAGCATCTGCACTGTTGTGAAACTGAGAAGGGTGAAAAATAACTTCCATCACTATGTAGAGTTTGGTTTACTAGTTTTTAATAGCACGATTAAAGTGATATTCAGTGTTTAACTTATCAGAAAAGAGGTAAGTAGGTGAATTCTGCTACTGTTGTAGACACGTGCGAACTTTGTCTTTTATCTTCTACACGGGAATTCTGTCTTGAAAAGGTGTCTGGTCCATAATCTTAGATTCAGGGGCCTCGAGTCCCATGCAAGCTAGGACTTAAGAATGAGGACAAAGCTTTAAATTGTCATCAGCAGAAAAAACTAATAGATATGTAGAAATCATACTCCTCAGTGAGTAGTATAAAGAGCAGCAAAAGATGTCTTCTGCATTTTCCTAACATAGAATTAGGAGCAAACATTAGTAGGTGGAGGTTTTAACTCTTTTAGAGCATGACATGGCAATTTGGGATACAGTGATTTTATACAGTTTATTTGTTTAGCTGTTTTAATGTGTAGCATGTAGACAATTGCATTTATGGAATGCACCAGTGCATGAAAGATTGGGGGTTTGTGTATTCCATCAATAGAAGCCTAAGATTTTACAGGGAATTCTATATTGGGTTAAATATTATGCTCTAAAAGTCTTCTTTTCACAGTGGCTAAGCCTGTGTAGTTAAAAATCAAAAGCAACTTTTAGTCCAGGCACTTTGTTGTTATTCACATAAATAACAGATATTCAGAGGATTGGAGGCTTACGATACAGACCCCAGGAGTCTATGTGAATAAAGACATTTTATATGAAAATGGATAAATGTTGGAGATCATTGAAAAAGAGAGTACGGTATGCTTCATTACTGTCTTCATGTACTAGAATATGGAACTAAATTAAAAAAAAAATCCACTTCCACTGTTTGTCTTGTACCTTGGTTTCTAAGAAACAGTGGGTCACAAGTTCAGAGTAAAACTTGATGATAAGAGGCTGTAATTTAACATTATTCAGAAGAAGAAAAGCTCACATATGGTGCTAAATTCCAACAAAAAACCTGATTTTGTTTATCCTATACAAATAAAATAACCAAAGGTTTTGTCAAATGACGGTGCTGTCACAAAATCCCATTTTGCAGTAGTGGTGGTGTGTTTTCTTGTTTTGCAATTTTTGAAAAGTTTGGGGTTTTTTTTCTTTAAAGTGTTGGGTACAGATAATGACACCAATTGCTTACTTTTATACACTACCTTATTATAGAATAAACACACTTAATATTAACTAAAAAGCTAGAATTTGTTTTTAGTAGTAGGTAGAAGGCGGCTTAATACATATGAGAGAGAAAGAAAAGAAATCACAGCACAATGAGGTATTAAAGAGAAGCACTGTATTACTTTTTACAGAGATATTAGAATAGTTAGAGTAAGCACTTTTTTTTTTTAAATGACCTTTTTCCCCAAGAGTGATTTAAAAATTTATTTTTCTTCCTTTAGTGAATGCTGTTTATTGAACAGTGTTGAAGCTAGTCTGAATACCGATTGAATAAAAGGCCTGTGCTTGTGCTTGGTTATGAACTTAAATTACATTCACTCCTATCAGAATGTATTCCAAGTAAGTCCCATACTGCTAACGCAGAAGAAAAGTGGATTGCCATAAGAAAAAGTTAGTTAGCAAACTTGGAAGAAAAAAAAAAAAAGGCATCTTTAACAAAGTACTGTTCCAGTTATTTTTTTGCCAAGCAAAACGTGTTAAGCAAACTTTTCAGTATGCTATTAATTGTTGTGTATACATACCATCTTCTTTTTGCTTTGTTGTAGATTAGACCTGTATTATAAAGTATGATTTCTAGCATAATTAATGGTAAATTAAAAGCAAAAACTCAACTGTAAATCGGAACCTTTTTATAGATACATTTGTATTTCATAACCTACTTAGACTCAGAATAATCCTAGGCAAAGGACGTGGGGTTATACTTCAAGGAAAGTGTCGTTGTTAGGCTGTGTTTAGATGTATATGATTTTATGGGGGGTGGGGGAGAAGAAACTGTTGAATGTAACATTCTTCATGATTAAGCTCCCGAGAGAGTTTATTTGGGTGGCTGTGGGGTTTCATAAGGTTTTGATGGGAGATCTGTTTGGCATATTTAATCTTCTAGATGGTTTTCTGTGATTGCATACAGAAGACACTTATAAACCTCCTGTCAAGCATTGAAAAAGCCCAAGTTTTTTAAGCTAATGCTTGATTCTCTAAATTTGATTTTACTTACTAAATCAGGATACGTGTGGTCATTGCAGAGCCATCTGATTTTTAGGAAAAGCAAGCATGGGAAATGACTGGTTCAAGCATCATCTTAGGATGGCTCTTGAAAAAGTTGGTGTTTGTGCAGAACTACCGATGTGGTGGGTTGACCAATTTTTATTGCTGCCCATGACATT
>NW_010246909.1:0-7671 GCF_000690775.1 Eurypyga helias
CCCCAAGTTTCTTTTTCTTCTACAGTAATAAGATGCCACAGGCCAGTGACTTTGGAAGTATCTGTGATACTAATATCAAAAGTATTTGTACAAATGAGTCCATGCCTTATCATGCACAGGATTTCCTCAGGAAGACAGTCTCTTGGGTTTGAATATGTTGCCGTATTCTGAGTAGTGCAGTGTTGCTATATTAAACTATGCACCAGGATGCCACTCAGTAAAAATTACTTTCCCTTTGTGTTGCTATTACTTGTTAGTTTTACATAGTAAGGTATTTTTTTTCCATTGATTGTTATGCTTTTATTGTGGCTTTTCCTCTCTCTCCTCTTTTTGTTAAGGCAGGTACAAATCACAATATTTTCATTATTTACCATTATCAAATCACTCTAAGCCCTGTAACATACATATAAATGGGTAAGATGACCTCCATCATGTTCAAAGAAATATTAAAAAAAAAAAACCCACTGTTGAAAAAGCTCTGAAATTCAGTAGCAAAAAGGATACTTCAAAAAGGAATTTGATATTTTATTTAAAAGTTATTTTAGTAAGTACGTTTTCTTCCCATTCCTGAGAGAAAACCATGTTGACAGATGTGTTTGTTACTCTACTCTGTGTACCCCAAGAAAACCTTTATACCAAATAGCTCATTATTATTGTATTGCCATCATGTTGTCACAGGTTTCTAAGCAGCCTTGAGGCATTCACTTTCTAAACTGTTGGGAGCTCTTTATCTCATGGAATTTGACATGCCCATTTTTGGCAGAAAAGTACTCAAGTAAAGTCACCTTTCATCATCTCATGACTTGAAAGTTGTCAAAAGACTAGGCTTCCAGGAGGCATATGAAAGAGGAGGCATATTCCAATTTGGCCACTGTTTATGGATTAAAAGGTGAAATTCCCAGGAAAAAAAAAAAAAAGCGCTTAAAATGCTATTGCGTTTTCTTTGTGAAATCTCTATCCTGTTTATTAGAACGATAATAAGCTTTCACTCAATTATGCTGAAAAGCAGAAAAGTTGATGACATAAACACCTTCTAATAATTCCTAATCAACGCAGAACTCATTAAAACGTGGTAGCCCTTGACTAATATGTTTATGAAGACTTGAAAGAGAGTTAAATTTTATATGGATAATGCAGAAATTCAGAGTTGCACTGTTAAAATAGCCAGGAGTTTTGTAATAGATATGATCTCTAATACCTGTAGGGGGTTGACCCCAGCTGGCAGCTAAGCCCCTACCCAGTCACTCGGTTACTGTTCCCCCAGTAGGACAGGGGAGAGAAACAGGACAAAAATAAGAAAAACTCGTAAGTTGAAATAAAGAAAGTTTAATAAGTGAAACAAAACAAAACAAGTGCAGCAGAGGTAATCACTCACTTCCTCCCACTAGCAGATCAATGCCCAGCAAGTCTCCAGGCAATGCTTACCTTGGAAAAACTCCCAGACTCCAGACCTTACCCTCTTTCTTTATTGCTAAGCAGGATGTTACATGGTATTGAAAAACGCTTTAATCGATTCAGGTCATCTCTCCTGGATGTGTCCTCTACCAGCCTCTTGCCCACCCCTAGCCAGGTCCCTGCAGGGGCAGGGAGAATGAGAAACACAGAAGTCTTTGATGCTGTGCAAGCCCTTTTCAGCAACAGCTGTAGCACTGGTGTGCTTTCAACACCATTTTGGTCACTAATCTGAAGCAGCACCATATGGATTGCTATGAAAAACTCCATCCCAGCCAGACACAGTAAAAGACATCTTGCACTATTTTTGTAAAATTGCTGATTGTAATTACCGTCAAGGGTATGAACCTAAACTAGTCAGACTGTCTCCTGTGTTGCGAATGTGTGAAAACTGTTAGCTTCTTAACCCCCACTTCCATAGAAAAAGTCATGGGGAAGCAGACTGCACACGTGCTTTAAACTCTCCTAAGAAAATTAGAAGTCAGGGACAGAGAGCAAAAATCATATATGCTGTTCAAAATTAGTTACAAAACAGAGTTTTACAATGATCCTCTTCTGAGAGCAGCGAGTCATAAAGAGTTATCAGCAAAATCTGCATACTTTTTACGCAAGTGCAGGCATAATAACTATGTTCAGAGAAGCATAATAAATAAGGACTGAAATTAGAAAATATACGTTAAAACTTATACTCAGAAAGTTTTATGTTTATTGCAATATATTCCTTTGAAAACTGGAAGACATTGTCTTGGTGACTTCCAGTAATTGATACACTTTAACAAGTGTTCCCTAAATAGATGAATAAATATGTATAGATAAATTAATATCTAATTATAACCATACACATAGGACCACCAACATATTGCAGAATCACAGCATGGCTGAGGCTGCAAGGAACATCTGGAATTATGTTGTCCATCTCCTCAGCTCAAGTAGGGCCACCTAGACAGGGAGCCCAGGACTATCTTCAGACAGCTTTTGAATATTTCCATGGATGGAGATTCCACAATATCTCTGGGTAACATATGTGTGTATATAGTATGTGTCTATAACTTTTTTTTACAAATTTGAATCGAGTAAAAATGAGAACTCTGTTAAACAGCCAAACAAAAGATTATAATTTGCTTTAAAACATTCAATGTTTGATCATTCCACTGGATGCAGTTCATACACATATGTATTTAGTCTTCCTTTTTTTCTGTCAGTAGCAGGATTTACATCCAGTACTATATAAATAATTTTGAGAGAGAAACAAAGAATATCAAAAGAGTAAATTTATACTCACACAATGTTTCAGTGTTTTCATGTAATGACAGTGTCTTGTCTTTTAAGTGCTCCCTGAAATACTGTGTGTTATTTTGATTAATCTTTTTCTTAGCCAGTCACAAGGCCACTTTTATACCAGTTTCTCTTTCTGAAGATATTAAGACTGATTTACACCTTCTCCTTTGTAGGAATACAAATACTATGATTTCCTGTTTAATTTTAAATATTATTTATACATTTTTATAAGCTTATTTGTTACTGCGCTATATGACTTTGTTATGAATTTGAAAAAAATGTATATAAGGGCATTTACTTATCCAGCTATCCATCTAATTTTCAGGTCACCTATTGTGACATTACTAAACACTAAAATCTAGCTATAAATAGGATTTTTCCATTGTGAAATTTTTAATGATATAAGAGGTTAATTTTGGTTTCATCAAAGTTTTTTAAGAAGTACTTTATTAGTGATTATTTATCTGGTTTCAATTTTAATTTTCATATGGCATTTGGAAAGATTTAATAGAGTTACTGATGTTTTTTAAATCATAGACTCACAGGCTCATAAAGTAGGTTAAGTCAGAAGGGAGCCTGGGAGGTCATCTCTTCCAGCTCCTCAGTCAAAGCAGGGCCAAATTCTAAATACCAGGTCGAATCAGCCTTTTTCCAAATGCTGCTCCTGACATAATAATCAGAGGAGTAATTGAAAGTTCATTTAGATCTGTGAAAGAATTTCTGTTGACTTGACTTTCAATTAGCCCAGAGTCATTGATAAGAAAAGCCTTTTGAGTTCCTTTGAAAATCAGCTTGTACTACTTTTGAGTGATTGTGTATTGTATATATGAAAACAAACAAACAAACAATGTATGAAATGCAAAAGGGCTATGTACAAACATATTTTTTTAGCCTATAACACACCACTTCTGCAAGACCCAGTTCTACCTGCTGTGGAAATACCTGTGCAAAAACTCTAATAAAGCCTAATGAAATTGGCTTTTATTTCCCACAGTACCCATTCTGCACTTTGACAAGAATTTCCTTTATCTTAGGGGTTATTTAGGCAATAGGAAATTGCCTTTTCTGTCTCATGATGTTGCTTCAATAATTCTCCAAACTTCCCAGCTGAGCTTGGTGTGTGAATTCACTTATTGTTGACAGAGAAGAGCAAACACTTCTTAAGTGTATTTATCTCATCCTAAAATACATCAGATAGGGTAATCATACACTATTTCCCAATAGAGAGAACTGGTTCCTCTTTATATTAAAAGGAACCTAGGTGGAGTCTATGAGGACACCCATATTTTATTGAGATAATTCCTATCCAAACAGTAATTTCCCCATTTTCCTGCTCTTATTTTTTGCTGAAGATTTTCAGGAGTGTGATTGAGGACACTGCTGCTTCATATCACTTGAATTTTGTAGCACTGTTGTCTACCCTTCTCCCTCAATATTTTTGTTTTGTTTTGTTTTGTTTTGGTAATAGCTTTAATTCATCATGCTTTAGCTATATACTTTCACTCCTTATAAAATCCAGTTGAAGGCTGATACAAAGTTACTTCAGAGACTCCATTTTCAAATGAGTTCCCCAAAAGGGAGGAAAATGTGCATGTGCTTTGTCTTCTCATTCTATGTAATACTTACAGTGAAGTTCAATCTGATGTCATTTGTTTAAAATATTTTTCTCTGTCCTAACAGTGCAAATGTTGGTAAACATGAAAAGTCTTAAGGAAATTTCTTACATTTATGATTCTAATATTTGTTTAATTACTTTAATTACTTATTATTTGGTAAAGAATATATATCTGGTTTGATGATGTCTTTTTATTTTGAGATGAAAGTTCTCTCTTTAAGAGAAGAATCCCACCCCACTCCCCAAGCCTCCACCCCCCAAATATATGTACCTAATTCTCCACAAGTCTAGCTTTCCAAGTAACTATTATTTGAAAAAACAACTTTTAACTGAAAACAAGATCTTTCTAAAATAGTTTCTTAAGCTTATATCTTTTGACTTACTGACTTATAAAATTAGTTTAATTTGAGGAAAAAAAAAAAACATTTTCTGAGTCTTTATCAACAGAATTAAACTCTTTCAGAGATTACAGTTTCCGAAATTAACCAGTACATTGAATAACCTATTCAGATTTAAAGAATATAAGCTCTTAGTATGGTTAGTAACTTGCATAAAATAACATATTAGAAATTAATAGAAACTACTTTATAAATAGTTAAATCACAAAACTCAAAACCAGAACATTTTTTTATTTCATTCTTCAGCTTTTGTATTACTTGGTTCTATTGGTTTGAATGTGTTTTATGTAGGAAAGAAAAATACCTACTTATTTCAGTCTGTGTTTAAATTATCTGCTCAGATATATTTCAACATCTATGTAGAATGCTTTGTGTATTATTTGCCAGCATTATTTGCATTGGTTGTTTTTATACTGATGCGATATTTCATGGCTTGTTTGTTTCAGGAATACCATGAAGTATTTGGGCTGTCCTTTCACTGGATTTTGAAATCCTTGCAGAAAGTAATTCTGATCTACTTTCCCAAACAATGGGCATGGAGGTAGTGATTTTATTGTACTTAACTTGCCTCATTAAGGAATCTAATTCCATAAGGAATTAATCTAGCAGTTTTAACATCTACTGAATGGAACTCATGCTAGTGCGAATGCCAAAAATTTCCACTTTCAAAGGACTGTTTAAAGCAAATCAAACAAAAGCCTGACACTCTTTAAAGGCATATCTGTGTGGAAACTACTGCAGGAATATTTACTCTCATATGTATTCATATATAATTTTAATCAGAGGATTGGCATAAGTGATACTAGCAGAAGTACTTCAAATAGAAATTGATATGTCCATCATCAAGTAGGTCATCTAAACAAATTAGCTCAACCATATAGTCATTCCACTAAAAGTATGTGAATTATCTAAGGCCAAATCTTTTTACACAGATAAAAACCCATAGAAAAAGTTGCCAAAAGATCTTCAGCATTGGAAGTGTGTTGTTCACTAGCCCCAATATACAGCTAAGGCTGCTCACCCACTGCATTGCAGTGGGGAGAGAATGGGAAGGGTAGGAGTGAGACAATTCGTGGGATTAAAGAAAAACAGTTTAATAAGTGAAGTAAAAGTTGAAAACCAAAACCTAAAAACCCAAATGCCTCCCTCCTCACCCCTTCCCCTGAAACCTGAAAGAAAAACAAGAGATGCAAAAGCAATCACTCGCCACCAGTCAACTGATGCTCAGGCAGTCCCTAAACATCAGCAACTCATGAAACAATCCCTCCCCCCAGCTTTTGCTGTTGAGCATGATGTCATATGGTATGGAACATCCTTTTGGTCATTTTGAGTCAACTGACCTAGCTGTGTCCCTTACTACCCTCTTGCCCACCCCCAGCCTAGTCAGTGGGGGGGTCAGAGTGAGAAACAGAATACTCCATACTATGAAAGCACTCGTCAGCAATGGCTAAGACATCCCTATGTTGCTAACACTGTTTTGGTCACGAGTACAAATGACAACACCATAGGGGCTGCTATGAAGAAAGTTAACTGCACTCCAGCCAGACCAAGTGCAAATGATGATAACTGGCATGGCCAGGAAGTGAAATTTTCTTGCACAGCAGTCTAATCACGTTTGTTCTTTATTTAGATATTGTGAGATGAAAAATTCTGGCACACTGATTTACATTAATAACATAACATGGAACATTTTTTAATCTGAAAAGAAGGACAGAGCCAGAATTGTATAGTGTGAACAAAATTCCTTCATCTTTAGATATCTTTGACATTTAGAAAAAAATAGTTGATGATGTAGTATTTTTAAAATAATTGTAATAATGACTATAAATGGGAAAAAATTATGACACAGCATAAGCGAAACCCAGCTGTTACTAAAAAAAAAAAAAACACAAAACAAAACGAAACCCAACAACCACAACCACACACACACACACAAAAAAACCCAACAAAGTTGATACAGCAGCTGTGGCACAAAACTCAAAGTCTCTGTGAATAAAAATAATTGTCATGATGGCATTTTGTAGTTAAAAAAAAAACACCACCAACAACAAAAAAACTTCAATAAATTCATGTAATGACAAAGATAACATATGTTTTCATATAACCTTATATTGAAGAATAACTGAAAAATTAAGAAAAGTACATGAGGAGGCTATTAAAAAGATTGCTGTTGTAAAAAGAACTAATATCTGAGAAGAAGGAAAATCAAATCCTTGAGATGGAAATAGAAATATTTTAGAATTCTAATTTATCTATGTAGATCACCACGGTCAAGATTCTTGATTGATGGTAGACTCAAAAAATTTTGGGATCATAGAAAAAAATAATCTTTGCTAAGTAAGATAACAACCACTCATTATTGCCATGGCAAATACTGGTGGTCATCATTATATCCTTCTATATTATCGTCAGCTAGCTAGAGTACTCCTTTCAGGACCTGCATCTGAGGCTTTTCTTTGCCTGAGACTACTGCCTGTTATATTGAGATACTGCTGTTGAAAAAGATATGACTGATAAAAGCTGAAAGTAAGAGGGAAAATTTTTGTATCCCCAGCCATCAAACTGAAAAACTGTTTGGCTATGAAGTAGTTTAGCTGAGAAAAAACAAGTCAGATTTGTCTGTAGTTGGTGGTATGCTAGGACTAGAGAGTCTCAGATTCTTGTCTCTGTACATACTGTTTGTGTCTTTCACTTAAATCACAGGAAACTGCATAAAGAATATTTTATGCAGTGACCAGAACTCTGTGTCATATCTTTTACAGCGCTAAGGCAAAATGTTAAATAGTCTGATTTTAACTGAAATGTTCTAAGAATTTCATGAACCCCACTATGAACATGTATTTTGATGAACAGGTATAGCCATGTACCATACAGATGAGAAAAAATTAACATTATTCAGTTATATTATAAGAACTCCAGTGGCTTTCC
>NW_010246909.1:7712-14658 GCF_000690775.1 Eurypyga helias
CCCGCCGATTCTGTAGTTTTCATAGTTTTAGAACTAGAAGTTTTGGTAATGAATTAAATATAGGTTGAGTCTGAAGAAAAGCATAACTGTAAATTATTGTATCTTTTCTAGATCTGTTTAAGAATAATTGTGAGATTTCTTTATGGTTTTATACTTTAGGTAATTATTAATATTAGGGAAAATCAGTGCTAACTGCTTCAGCAAGTGTGCTTGATGTTATTAGGCAATCGTGCATTTTGCTTTCATAGTGATAGGGTTCTAAATCTTTGATCCAGCATCACAACTGCTTCTTGTAGATTGAACTCTACGCTGGTAGATTGAAATCTCATAGATGTCAGACTGGTTTTAAGACACTGAAACAACTGTGTTATAAACTACTGAACCTGTAAACTCTCTATACTTTTCATATATCCAATAGTATTTATTATGTTCTTTATAAATTTAATATTTTCAAGGGATGTATTTGCCTGTGATTCTTATTTCCATCTATTTTGTTTGAGGAAAATGAATTAATTTTTGCATTAAGCTCAGGGACTCCACAGTAATGTCTAATTTCTCTGCATTTGTTATTTTCTGAATGGTAAGAATAAAATGATACATGCAGTACCTTAAAACCATTTCTCTTTAATTTCTACATTTACAATGTAAAACATGTAAGATCAAGGTTATACATGATTTTATCTTTTTTCTTCTCAATTATCTTCTTTAGAAATATTTAAAAAATAAGTAAATATGACAATTGTATCATGTATTTGTTGATCATAACTAAAAACAAAATTGGAAAAAAAAACCCAAACAATATAAGCAGATTTTCTTAATATGGACATTAATTTTCTACACTATAACTCAGTAAAATAGCAAAGGTTTTAAATTATGCATTTAATACCTCAGAGCTATTCATATTATTACAATACTTACTTGTTTAAGGTTTTGCATAATTCACATTAATTTTATTGACATGTGGGGCTCTTCAGTGTGAAGATGTGAGCTGTTTTATAAAGTTGCAGAATCAGTAACTTTTGACTGCTACACAATGCAGTATTTTATAACTAAAATAAGTTATAAAATCTAATTCTTTATTTGTGTAGAGATGCTGAAGTTTATGTGAATTAAATAACACCATTGCAAAGTAGCAGGATGAGTTTTTTGTCAAAAAAAAAAAAAATTATTTAGTCAAACAAACCAACCTATGATTCTGCAGTGAAGAGCCTTGTAAAGTCTTTGAGATCAAAAAAATGTAAAGACTTTGGATTTCCATTTAAGGGTCCTGGGAAAAAGTCTGGTATTCTCCATTTGTCTTCAGGAATAGTCCATCTTGTAGTGAAATTGTCAAGATGTAGGATAAAATAAATTATTATTTGTGACAGGAACTTGTGATTATTCCTTTTTCTTTTTTTTTTTCCTCTCAGTTTAAGAAAGTAACCCACCGGATTTATAAATCCTAGTGAAAGAAATCATTGAAATGATGCAGCAAAAGATTAGAACACCTCCTAGATGTGACAATCCATATCTCCCTTTAATTTTAAATTAGCTTTATATTATGTAAGGAATTCAGATCAGAGTTTAATATGCAGTTGTTCAATACCATCAGCAGTTACATAATCTAGAAAAGGTACACCAAAGGACATAGAAATCTGACCTAGGAGAATAATTCTTAATAAGTTGTTAATTGACTCTTTCACAGAAGTTAAAGAGCTGAACATGTAGACATTTAATCCGAGGAAACAGATTAAATTACCAGAATAGCCTGAAATTACTCCTGAACAATTAATTGAGGATAATTAAAATTTGAAACCTCTTGCATAAACTGAGTAGTGTAGCCTATGTTCCCTGATTTCCTAACTCCACTGACCAAACGGCAACAGCTGAACTGTTTTCCTATTTGTATGCAGTTTGTATGCAGTTCTACAAACTCTCCCAGTCAGTCTTTATTCACCCAAGATCAACATTTACAATCCATGTTTGTGGGCTGTATTGCTAGTGAAGTTCCTTTGCTGGAATATTCAAAGCAAGTGAAACAAAATATTGCAGATATGGTTAGAATTAATTAATTTCTTTTGTAAATGCACAATTTCACCAGTTTTGATTGCCGTTCTACTTACTAGAGGTATTTTATTTTATATGGTCTCATATAGTAAATTTGAAACCATTCAGCTGTCCTTAGGCTACATAGTAGGCCGCCTCTGAAATAAAACATAGTTTTAGTGTAATTATAAATGAGTATTCTTAGATTTAGTTTTGTTTTATTGAAGCCTATCAGACATTTTCATGTGTCAGCTAATTATTTTTTAATTGCATCTTACATTTTGGTCTAGTGCCCAATCTGAGTTCTTTATGCTCTCTTTTCACAATTAGCACATGCCAAACATCATTGATTGCTTCACAGTCACCATAGTTTACTTTCTACTTCCTCTCAGATTTTAGAAAAGCATCCATATTTCAACGCCATCTGTGAAACCAAGACACATTGGCATTTTTAGGCTTAATGTTTTTGTAGTATTTTGACATGTTTAACATTAAGATTAAATATATCTGTTATTAAGCTTGCATATTTTTAGAAATTCTAGAATGAAGAACTGTTTGTGAGATTGATGGTGGAGAAGGAAGAAAGTTTAGACTTCATCAGTCCACACATCCAGCTCTCCTGCCGTAGCACTGATGCTACTCATGCTCTCAGAGCAGCAACTCAGCTGCTAACTCATGCCTTGATTTTATGGGTGCAGCTCAATTACTTAAATATTTGAAAGGTCCTAGGGTATCTGAGTCAACTACATGGACCTACACATATGATGCCTGATGTGTAGGAGACCTTTGTTTTTGGGATAGGAAGGACTATCCCTCAAGCACGGATGTCTGAAAGCCGTGGACAAGAAATAAATGGAGGGAAGATTTTCCATAGTAAAAAAATTCCTGGATTGTTGGCCTGATGATATTTCTAAATTTGCACAGGAATATGAGGCAGCCTGACAAGTGATGTGACGTGAAGCAAGGGAATCTCAGCTGTCTTCTCACTCCCTATTCACTGTAGAGATCCATTTTCCTTGACTTGTTAGTTGAAGTATAAACAACCTTGTTTAAGTAATGAAACAGAGAATGAAATATATGTCTCCAAATAAATTGCTGGTGTGTTTTTTTGTATCAGCTACTGAAAGTGCCTGAACACAGTTTTGTCACCATGAAAATTTTTTGCAGTTTTGATGGAATTAGTGATGTAAAATTACATTTGCAGCATTATGCAGTGAGAGTATGTATCAGAGCAGCAAGACATTGCTCAATGGTCTATACCTTTTACCTCTCCTTCCCACTGAAGAATGCCATGATAGTAGTTTGAGGAAAAAAAAATTCTTCATAAGATCCCTTTACAAATCCTTCATTAGCCAGGTTACTGGGTTGTCCTCATGGAAGAGCTCAAAGGTCCTCTTCTTCCATTATGCAAATCCCAGAGGATTTTTACAGAAATTAATCTGCGTGAAGACTTACATTATTCAAAGCAAGTTGGCTTTGAATACTTTTTCTCAGGCATTTGGCAATATTGCAGCTGTTCTATCAGCAGCTGCCTAACCAGACATTACCAAAGAATTTTATATTATATTTTCTGAAGAATTCTGATGGAGCTGGTCTATAAAAATATCCTAATGAAATGTTATTTCAACCATAGTTAATGGTGTAATATGTAGCAGAAAGATCTGAGCCCAGGAAAAAAAAGATCAGATTGTAGCATAGGTAACAAATCAGTAGATGTACTATAGGATTTACATTGCTAAATATCATAGCTTGATACACAATCTAAAATAAAAAATATAAAGCTTATGCCTCAGGAAATTGTTAGAACAAAAGAATAAAAGAAAGAGACTAAGAGAATATTAGTATGTATCTTGGAATAATATTATGTATGTATAAATCTGGCTATGGATATTCATTTTGGTACATACTGTAATTATAATTTAATGTCATAGTGAGTTTGTAAACATAATTTCATGATTGTAAATATAATTTTGTAATATGATTTAGCTCACTGTAAATATAATTTAGTAATTTAGATATATTTAGTAATTTATCCACATAAAATATGCAATGATATTGGATTATAATATCAGGAATTAAAAGAAACAGGAAAGAAGAACCTGCTGTTGATAACAGATCTCAAAAGTTCATCTTTAGAAAAATAGAATAGAGTGGAAAACAGCACATCTGTTAGACCTCTTTGATCTTCAGAAGTTTCTCCTCCTCCCTCCCAAAAAAAGTGTGCATTTTAACACAGTTGTGTATGAATTTACTGTTGTGCTAAAAATACTTCTCTCATAGTGTTTATTTCTTACAATAGAATACAGATCCACAAAATAACCAGTCATATAAAGCCTTAGCAAAGTTATAAGGAAAAATAGGATTTAAGATGAATTGACGTTCTGAGCAATGCAAACAAACAAAGAAAAGCGAAGCAATCTAAGGAAGAGCAAAGATATAAAGTTTGAAAGGAATTCATGTTGCTACCTAAACGTGATATAATCTTCTATCATCAGGCTCCCTTCAAGAAAGATTAGTTCAGTGAAAGGGACAGGGTAGGTAAAATGAAATAAAAATATTATTTTTCTTTCTTTCCTTCACCTACTGAACTTAACAAAGGAAATAATATTTAATTTACAAAGTCCAGTCAAACTCACCTTTGCTATTGGATGGTATTTATAGTTTCTCTGCAAGACTCCTGTGCCTGTACAAATGTCACTGATTCCTCAGGGTTGTAGAGTGGTTAAGACCATGCACTACATTTTATTGAAATCTATGCTGGGTAGGAAACAACAGCTTGAATAGACACAATTTATGATTACACTTTCATATCAGGTAAGCCTTCAGTAATGTGACTTTAAGGTGGTCCTATGTCTTGAAACAGAAGTCTCTCAAAATTGTTCAACACAGTATAGCTCACTGATAAAAAAAGCAGTGAGTGCCCACCATATTTTTTTCAAACAAGAGAGCCACAGAGGTACAGATGGTATCATGAACCAACGTTTTAACAGGCCTAAATTGGCATAGCTCCAGTTAGCATCTACACAAATCACTGCAGACACTGTCTATACACTAATTTTCAATGGAGATATATTAATATCCTAATAGTAATTTGTTTGCTAGCTATAATTTTTCTAACTTAAAGTCATCATAAGTTGAAATTTCTGATGCCAATCAGTTTAAGAAAGCATAGACACATACTTTTCAACAAAATCTGATGTTTGTAAAAGGTCAAGCTGAAGACAAAGAGCTACAAACCAGATTTTTAAAGGTAACTGTCTAACCTATCCTCCCTTAATGTCACTGAGAGATTTTATTTTTTAAATACCTCCTCTCTTCCATGCATTTATTTATAAGAGAGTGCATAGTACACAATTATGTGGGAATGTTACCTCTGAAAATGAGGGTAGACTTGAATTCCAATAAGATGTTTTACTGTGAGAAATATTGGGGTTTACCTTATCAAATTTGTTTCCCCTTTTATTTATACACATTAAAACCCTAAAAAAAAAAAATTCTGAGGCAGCCCAAATATTCTAATAATTATTTTAGAAAGGTAAAATTAAATTGTTAGATATTTTCTTTTGTTTTCAAAATACAACATTTTAAAATACTGTGTTAAGACATTTTAATGTTAAAGCCATGCAAGATACGGCAATAATTATACATGATGCTTCAAGTAGACTAGAGAGCCCTGTAAGCAATTGGTACAATATGTTGTGTAGTTTTGAAAAAAACAATGTAAAATATAACTCTCCATTTATCTAATGAGGGTTTAATTAAGCTTTATAATCAAGTCTTGTTTATGATGTAGCTTGTAATATGAGTTGAATAGCATAATATTTTGGAAAGAATATGCATAATTTTCTTTGAATTTAAAAATTTTCTTTATTAGGGGAATCTTATCCACAAGTTCATTGGCAGTCAGAAACTTCTGTTCTATGTTATGTTATTCAACTTTCTTGAACTTTGACATCAATTAATACCTGCTATGGCAGCAACAGCTTTAAATAAAGGAGGTGGCTGTTATGGCTGACACCTAACTACATAGAGCACCTCATGGGAAATCAGATAGGTATACCTTTACTATTGTGAAGGCACTAAGCTATTCTACATTCTTTGTGAGTTGTACTACCCTTCAAGAATGAGACTGTTTGTATGTTACTTTGGGTTTCAGAAAGAATTCAGAAGTCAATGCTTCATTTTTACTCTGTGGAAAAAGATACACTTTTCCACTGAGAGGTTTGTAATATTATGTGGGAAGCTAAGTGAAAGGAATTTTCCTTTCCACTGATTATAAAGGAAACATATATGTGGCTGATGTATTTTCAGAAAGTATAAGAATTAAAATATAAGTAAGTGAATCGACAATCTGTGGTTATTCTGTTTGGAATAACACTTCATTTTCAAAGGAAAAAAATCTCACCAATATTATAATCTTAAAAAAAAATTATAAAGAAAAGCCTTTGTTATATATTTACACTACTATCTTTTTGAGTCAAGAAAAATCTTACATGCTGGACCCTTATTCATCTGTAATGATGAGTAAGGGTCTCACTTTACTGCCTCTCTTTAAGACTTTTCCAAGCATCTCTTTGAATGTCCAAGTTTATTTTAAAATTATGTGCTGGGTTTAGTCAGGAATGGGTTGACTTTCTTCACAGTGGCTGGTATGAAGCTGTGTTCCTGGATTTAAACTGAGAAAAGTACTGATAAGGTGTCTTTGTAGCTGGTGCTGGGGAATGCCTGCAGCAGATTCAAGGTCTTTCTCACCTTTTGATCCTGCAGCTGCGTTCCCAGCTCTCGCAGTCTCGCTACAGGCAGTGTAGGGGACACACAGTTCAGGCACCTGACCTGAACTGACCAAAGAAGTATTTCATTCCATAGTACTTCATGCTCGGGGCAGAGGTGAGGAACGGGTCCAGTTGCCATTACTCTCTCT
>NW_010246910.1:0-8774 GCF_000690775.1 Eurypyga helias
CGGCAGCGCCACCTTCCGCCGGGCACCTCTTTCAGCTACGAACGGCAATTTTTCACCACAGGGCCCATTTCGAACGTACAGAATAAGCATTTAAAGAGCAGTTTAAATTAAAGGTTTTGATGGGAGGCGTCTGCACGTGGTGGGTCCGGAGCCAGGGGAAATACTCAAGTTATAACCTGAAATTACATGGCGGCGAAGGAAAGCTTTCGGCGGTTTCTCCCAGGAAAACCAACCCATGGCAAATACGATCCCTCAAGAGGAGGCTTTTAAACCTCTATTCTTTTTATTTTTTACCATCAGAAAGACTGTAATTCCTTATAAAAGGGAGAGCCCCTGGAGCCAGGGGTATTCCGAAAAGCGAGACCGAGAAGAGCACGATTCACGCAGGGTTACACCGCCGAAGCCGGGAGAGTCCCACCTAGACACAGCTTACAGTCTGGAGGCGGATGCGGGGAGGGAGATAAGGGGAAGGGAAGCAGAATGCACCAAACCAGCAGAGTTCCCATTTTTGATATTCCTGACCCAGCAGGGATGCAGGTAAGGGGAGGGAGAGGTCCTTTCCGAAACACTCCTCAGCAATGCCGGGAAGCAAATCCCTAATTGCCTGAGGGAGCTCATGCCAGAGCTCCAGCAGAGGCTTCTCTGACGCTCCTGGCCCACAGCACATAAACAGCTTTTTAGGGATTTTTCATTTCTCAAAGCTAAAAGGAAACACAGGAATAGCTGAGCTTCTGTCAAACACAGGACACAGGCCTGACCCAAATTCTCATTTGACTAAAAACAACTCCCTTCTTGATTTTTGAGTTTCTGGGGTGGAAATTCCCCCACCGCTTCTGATGCTGGTAACCCATTCCAGCAATGAGTCACGAGCACTCGCTGCTCAACCCACATTTCTTACTTGTACTCTGAGTTTGTCCAGCTTCAACTTCGGGCCCGTGTCTTTCGTTACGCCAATCTGCCAAACTCCCTGAGGTCATGTTCCATTCCACAGAATCCCAGCACGGTTTGGGTTGGAAGGGACCTCAAAGCCCCCCAAGCCCCCCCCCCTGCCATGGCCGGGGACCCCTTCCACTAGACCAGGTTGCTCCAAGCCTCATCCAGCCTGGCCTTGGACACTCCCAGGGATGGGGCATCCACAGCTTCTCTGGGCAACCTGTCCCAGGGCCTCCCCACCCTCTGCGGGAAGAATTCCTTCCCAATGTCCAAGGTTTCCCTAGGATATTAGAAGAAATACCAAATCATTCCTTAACACCTGTGTGTTACACTCAGGTTACTGAGCCTCTGGGCACAAAGCTGCGCATCCTCCCGTAGCCACCTGGGCTAGCAGAAGGTGTCCCTGCCCATGGCCGGGGGGGGGCACTGGGTGGGCCTTAAGGTCCCTTCCCACCCAAACTGCTCTGGGATTCCACGATCCATTTCCAGTCCTTTCACCATTTTCACTGACCTTCTCAAACCCTTTGGTCTGTCACCGTCTGCCCGGAACGCAGGTGCTGTCCGTACACCGTTCTCCAATGAGGATCCCACCACCGCCGGGCACCGTTACCCAACTCCCCACTGCACCCTCAGACCTGCTGCCAGCCCTGTTATAAAAATCGCCCAGAAAAAGTACATTCAGCCAGCAAATCCACAGTCCACACACACGTTCTGGAAGCATCCTGCCCAGCACACTCTTTGTTGCTCCAGCATCCTTCTCACCCACCCACCCAGCCTGTCACCAGCGGGTTTATGTTTCCCTTAACGCTCATTAAGCTTGGCTTGACCCCTGTGAGGCTCTGCTTGAAAACCCTATTCCCCAGCTTCCCTTCTGCTGTTATATTGAGGACAAGGAGCCGACCAACTCTTCCCAATCTGCGGTGTATGTGCTCCACGATCACCGTTTCTAAGCTCCTCAGCGCTCACGGTGAACGCTGCGCCGACAGCATCGCGTTACTGATCAAAACTGATCAGATAACGGAGATACAAAGTGGGTGTGACGACACCACGTCGCCCAAAGCCCCCGCTCGACCGGCACGAGCTACCTTGGGTTACTGACCAACGAAACAGCTTATCGACCGCTCCGTAACTCCGTTCACCACCGAAGCCGTGCGGGTGAACAGTCAGAGATGGCCCTGCTTGACTTCACTTCCCACCCCGCCTCTGACGATGAAATGAGATGAAAGGGATTTGCTTCCAGAGCTCCGAGACGCATCAGCAACCGGCAGCAAGCACCCCAGCCAGCAAATCCTTCGGCCGTGCGGCCGGGATTGAAAGGGCGAGGGGGTGAGCCAACAGCTCGGCGGGTCGCCATCAGCCTGCCGCACAGTTCCTGCCCCCTCGTCAAACCACCGCCTGGGAACCGTTCTCCAGTAACTTTTAAACCCCCAGTTTACATTCTTTGCTACCACTTTTTGCCTTTCCTCCTTCCCTCGACGAGCACAGCTGTCTCTCCTTCCCTTCCAAGCCGCCTTCCCCTGAAGCACCTGACCAAGCCCTGTTAAACTGTCCCTAGTTCATAGAATCTCAGAACGGTTTGGATGGGAAGGGACCTGAAAGATCATCCAGTGCCACCCCCTGCCATGGGCAGGGACACCTTCCATAGACCAGGTTGCTCCAAGCCTCATCCAGCCTGGCCTTGGACACTCCCAGGGATGGGGCATCCACAGCTTCTCTGGGCAACCTGTCCCAGTGCTCCCACCCTCTGCGGGAAGGATTCCTTCCTGATACCTAATCTAAACCTCCCCACTTTCAATTTAGTTGCGACTGTTGGTATTTACGCGGCTGAGGCAGACGTTGGCTTTGCTGGGCGCCTCTTCCGGAGCGTTGGGAGACACCAACGTGCACCTCCCTTACGTGAAACATGTGCAGACACCAAACACTGACTCATCCTGGCCCTGAGCAGCTCCTCTTTAGGAGCCGAGTGGTGGTAATCTCCACTGGCCATGCCCCTTTCCACATAAAAATGGGATTTTTTGGGTGTGCCTTCTGTGCTTTACTATTTCCGCGGTATCGCTTCAAAGACCTTTGAGGTTTGCTGCATATTGCTGGTAGGGATTTTTGTCCAATGTTTATTTTCATGTGGTTTAGCATTTGATAGAAATCACCTACTTACAGTATTAGTACACCAGGCCATTGTCTGCTGTTCCCACGGCCCTTGTAGCCTTAGCCAGCATTTCCCAAGCCTGTGGCTCCTCAGGGCACACGTTTTTAACTCCAGCCGCAGCGCAGAGCCGGCGTCTCCGAGCGGTCCTGCTGCTGCCGAGCAGCACCAAAAGCGCAACACCCCCAGCTTTTGCCTTTACCATTCCCGGTCTAGCTGAGGACTGAAACTTGTTTGCTCCGTCAGCAAATTAGCAAGCTCTAGGTAAATAAGGAAGTCGTTCAAACCTGGTAACGGCGTCAGAAGGAACCCCTCGGCTTGCAGCGCGGGATGAGTTTCTGCTCCCTGCTGCGCGCCGGCAGCCACGGCACCGCTGCTGTAATTGTCCTCGTACCCTGCACTCACGCCATCACACACCCTGTGATTTTTTACAGGGGTGTTACACTGCAAACTACTCATTCTCTCACGAGTGTTAGTGCGTTTCAACAGGGAAGCAGCAGCGGGAAAAATCTAGCTAGAAGAACGTGAACGGATCCATGATCTGATAAGATTTCAAACACCAAATTGATTTCTGTGAGGCTGAGCAGCACCTCAGCGCAGCAAGTCCGGATTAGGAGCTCAGCGACGGGCTCCGCAACACGTCCCGGCCGAGGCGGGGAGCTAGTGCTGCGGGCAGGGCCCGACCTCATCCACCGGGGTTTGGCGAGCCCCTCGTTTAGAACGCGGACCTCAGCTCTGAGCTGGGCAGCAGCGTAACGCATGCGGGGTTTTTCTTCACTGGGGTGCAATTTCCCAGAGAAAATCAAACCAATTCTATTCCTTAAATCAGATCAGCTCCCCTCACTCCCAGGGCTAAAGCAAGCGTTATCGAAGGCGGTAAATACCCAGCGCTGCAGGAGCCGGAAAACACAACCACACAGCTAAGCAGAGACCGGTAAAGCTCCAAGCCACGTCGGGATGGCGACCAGCATTGCAACTACTCTCCGGGCCGGGTTACGGATCGTCTACGCTCTCCGCTAAAAGCCACACGCGTGGTTTGCCACACCACGAGACGCTTTGCGCTTCTCACCTTGCCCACACTTGGCCAAGCTAGCCTCCGGCCTTCTCGCCCTGACCGCCGCGGCTGCTGAAAGGAGCGTAGAGAAGAGCCAGTCAATCAAAAATCCCACGGCCCCGGGCAAGGCCGAAGAGCACGTCCCGACGCCCAACTGCCAGAGGCTGCGAGACGTTCAGATTTGAATACCTGGGCTCTCCACTCAGAAACTGGGACAGAGAAACCAGTTTGGGAAGAATCTGGTGTTTAGGATGAACAACGGGAGACAGAAGAGCATCAACTCCACTCACGCTCAGAACTGCGAATGACTCGATCCTCGTGAAAGCGGGAGTTGCTGTCTCACGTCAGTTATACCCCGTGCTTTGCCCCTCTCACTCTTCTCCCCAGCACGTGCTTCAGTTTAGGCATCGGAGAAGCCCGCGACCTGCAGGCGTTAAACCAGACGCACCTGGGGGCCGAGTTCATTGCCCACGTACAGCATCAGAGCTCGGCTGGGTTTGGCTCGGGTTTCCCTTCTGATGCACAAACCGGGGAAGCAGAGAAGCCTGTGCAAACCCCACCAGCACAGTGGGATTTCACCAAAACCGCTCGGCTGGTTCAACAGCGCGGTCAGGAGGAGGAGGCAATGCCGCGGGGCAGACAAACCCAGCAAACCTCCCGGTGAGGCAAAGCCAGCGCTTCCAGGCAGCAGCACCGGGCAAATCCCGCGGCTGCTACGGCCAGGGAACACAAACTGGCACGCGAACATGATCAACATTCTTGTGTTTACGTAGTCTTAACCGACGGCAAACGAGAGGCGTCTGACCCCATACGGCGAGGTGCGGAAGGTGGGAGGGATTAGCGCTTCGAAGCGCTCGTAGGTGCCAGCAGAACGTACAGCCCACCCGCACAGAAACGTCCTCTGGGTCTCGGCTGTTGGCTAACAAAGCCACACGTCTGAAACACTTCAAAATCCCACCCCAAGGGCTCCTTTCTCCTCGCCTACTCCAAGGGCGGACGGCCCCAGATCCCTCACTCTGGCTCACCAACGAAGCGCCAAACGGATGAAAAGAGATACTCACACTATATGTGCAAGGTCAAGGGGCTTTTCTGGCTGCTCAGGAAACACGGGACGAGGCGGTTCTCTACTTGGGACGCAACCAAGGGATTTGCTAATGGCATGGCTCAGCTTCTTGGCGGGCGATTTCTGTTTTGGAAAAGAAGGACAGGAGTGAGTTGACTGTTGGGAAGAGCAGGGTAAGACGAGCGCTCAGAGAGCAGAGCGGCGTAGCAAGAGGCACCGTACCAGAGCACCCGGAGCCATCCCGTGGCATCGGACCATACCTGAGGAATCAGGCACTACGTAGGTGAACGAGATTGGTGCTGGGCTGGCTTTTTTTGGTGCTAAAGTATTGGAAAAAGAAAGTAGTTTAACAAAAGTGTGTAAAATGAAGAAATAATCCAGTTGTCTGGTGTTTCAACCAGGAATTAAACCAAAGGGACCAACAGAAAGCGGGCGCTCTGTCCCCTCCTTCTGTCTTTTGCAAAGGCCTTGAAAGACGACTTTCAAACTTTTCGTTCGCTATGGGCAAATCCAAGGTGAAACATCGTGTTGAGGCAGATACGAACGACCCATTTCCTCACTTCCTTTTACAAATTCATGTGGCTAACTCATCCCACAGGAGCAACGATTCTGGGTCACGTAAGGAAGGCTGAAAGGCTGGTGACGAGTGTGGCTGAACACGCAAGAACGGAGCGCTGGCCTGAGTCTCGGCTTAGATGGTGGTTTAATCCAGTGGTGGCTTACGTACCAAACTCCCAAAATGCCACTGCACCCCCTGAACTCAGGGCAGGGATGGGGGAGGCCACATAATGCTTCTGCGGGAGCTCAGGAGTAACCCGGCGGCTGTTTCCCTGACCCTACTCACCAACAGTCCGTACAGGTGTAACCTCAGGAGCTCAGTACTCCGGGGTGATTGGTTTTTACTTCGTAAGACGTTCCAAAGCGGAATTAGGATCAGTTCTCAAGGCACATTCCAATTAAAATTCAGATTAGCACTGATCTAAACAGGAGGCAAGACTACCCAGGACAGGAGTGGCACGCACACATTAGGAACTAGCAGCTACTAACGATTGCTAACATTTACTAACAATGAAATAAACAATTACTCCTTCCTAAGTCCACAATAAAATTTAACTGGTGCACACAAATGTGAAACCAAAAGTTCAATTCTCGTTTCCTACATCAATTCTTCCACATGTTGAGAATTTCCACATTTAATTCCATCCCAATTTGTTCTCTGCTTCCCCTTCCAGAGTAATTCCTATTCTACCCCATTCACCTCCGGGTTTCTCCACAGAGCAGCCTTTGCCGTAACCTCTTTGCAGTATTTTTAGGGTATTTTAAAGGGTTTTTTCCCCATTGTGGCAACAAACACCACATCCTGTTGTGCTCCCCTGCTTATCTTGTCAAACAAGCGCTGTGCTGCCTAGAATGCTCTGCAACCGAGCCACTGCTGCAGCTTCACCTTCCCAAAATTACAGGGAGACACATAACCTCCGCTGATCCCAACCTTTGGGTATCGCTTCTCAGGGCGGCTGGCAGCAAGAAGAGCTCGGCGTGCCGGAGCAGCGTGCTCCTTCACAGGCAAGTGACCCTCCTGCGGGTGTCTCATGTCCCCGAGGAATAGCTGCTTCTTCCTTCGAGTAGCTGAGCTTGCTGTCAGAGATTTCTAACAAACCCACCTCCCTCATCGCTGCTGCTAATCCTGAGATGGGACATCAGGAGGGAATTCTTCCCGCAGAGGGTGGTGAGGCACTGGAACAGGTTGCCCAGAGAAGCTGTGGATGCCCATCCCTGGGAGTGTCCAAGGCCAGGCTGGATGAGGCTTGGAGCAACCTGGTCTCGTGGAAGGTGTCCCTGCCCATGGCAGGGGGTGGCACTGGGTGGGCTTTGAGGTCCCTCAAACCCAAACCATCCTGGGACTCTATGACACCCTTTAACAAATTTTTCAGCTGACGGAGGAATCGAGGCCGGAACAGGCTGGGTGAACGCTGCCAAACTCGTCCATCTCCCGGCCCAGCCCGGGGGTTCTCAGTCTCCCTGCAGCCGTGGCACGCTGCGCAACCGCATTCCCGGCGCTACCCAAGCCCCCGAGGAGCTGCAGCTTTCAAGCCCGAAGCAGTGCCCAGCCGGCAGCAGCACACCTGGCTCCTCCGGGTTCGTGGGAAACCTCGCACAGGGGTAACACACCTCTGAGGGAATGCTTGTTCCCTGTTGTGACACAAGGGGAAGGGGACTGTGCTCTGCACCCCGTGCTCTGCCCCAAGCAAGGCTGCAACACCTTTCCCTGTACCCACCGAGTCACCCTCCCCATGGCACTCGCCCACGGAAGACAACGCAAACCGAAGGCTCAGGGTTGGATTAATTGGGTAAACGCCTCAATCTATCAGCCAAGGACTGTCCTGGGTTCTCCAGGCTCATTTCACAGTTAGTTACTTTAAGTAATTATTTATTTGCTTGGGTTTAATAATTATTTTATCTGATCAATCGTTTTCAGCATAACGAGTGCTGGGTTAATGGTGGGACTTGATCTTAGACTTCTTCTCCAACCCAAACAATTCGAAAAATCGGGTTTTCACCCAGCTGAGCTACAAATAAAGCAGGAACGAAACAAGGCTCATTTCACAGTTAGTTACTTTAAGTAATTATTTATTTGCTTGGGTTTAATAATTATTTTATCTGATCAATCGTTTTCAGCATAACGAGTGCTGGGTTAATGGTGGGACTTGATCTTAGACTTCTTCTCCAACCCAAACAATTCGAAAAATCGGGTTTTCACCCAGCTGAGCTACAAATAAAGCAGGAACGAAACAAGCCCTGCCCTCGCAGCCCGCTGCCCGGGGAGACTGGGAAAGCAAAATGAAGGGCCCTCCCACAAAAAACCCGGCAAGCGTGGAGCGTGCACGCTGCTAACCGAGTTCAGGCAAGGAGATGTGTCGCCCTCGGCGTGGGCTCGAGCTGCACCAACAAACGTGGCGGAGGGACGCGCATCCAGTGCGCCCGGGCTGAGCGCCTGCGGCTGGGAACACCACCGAGACTGCCGAACTCCTGCGTCACATGAGCAAAAGATGGGAGAAATCATCACTGTGCTGCTCGGCCTGTGGGACAGCCCGCTGTGTCCGTGCCGTGTCCTGCCACATCCTTTCCATGTCGGAGTGGCTGGCAGCTCCGGCCTCCGTCCCTCTGCCTCCCTGTCACGGGCTACAGCTGTTAAAGTGAAAATATACTTCCATCAAGGAATTACAAATGACACTTCCAAATACTGTCTTTCTATCTTCTTTTGGTTACCTACATGTTGTCTGCTTATAAAATCACACCCACCTCTACCAAAAGGGCCCAGCAGGGATTGTCACACTGGGCTTAGAAACCTGTAGGCAATTAAACTGAACTTCTAGCCTGGGAAGCACTCACTTGTTTGATAATTAAGGTTTTAAGGTTATCCAGTTCTCTTTTCCCCTCCAATATCTGCCTCACTTTCAAAGAATCCCAGACCGGTTTGGGTGGGAAGGGACCTCAAAGCCCACCAGTGCCACCCCCTGCCATGGGCAGGGACACCTTCCATAGCCCAGGGTGCTCCAAGCCTCATCCAGCCTGGCCTTGGA
>NW_010246910.1:9050-10163 GCF_000690775.1 Eurypyga helias
GCTCCAGCCCAGTATTCTGTGGATATTCCTTCTCCTCTCCCAACTGTGAACCACACAGGGTGCAAACACGAGGTGAGGCAGCACCATCCACCCTCCTTCTCCACTGAAAATGGGTGGGTAAGGAAAAGCCTTGCCAAAGTCAACGCAGAGAGAAGCTGCCCTGTTCTCCCAGGAGCGGAATCGGGCCAAGCAGCCAAGCGGCTTCAGCAGAAAGCAGCCAACGGGGCGAGTGACGCCGGTGTTACGCATCCACGGAACGTCCACGGAACCAGCGCCGCGAGGAGGCTGCAGCAGACGGATCCGGATCCAGCTCCAGCTGGTGGAGAAGGCGCTGGGTCACCTCAGCTGCCCGGCCTGTGGGGATGCAGGATGCATCCCACATGGATGCGGGAGCTGTGACCCCTCTGCCGGGAAATGCCAAGTTAGGAAAGGAGCTTTCTTCCGCCTCATTGGAAAGGGGAGGCGATGGCGGGGGGCCATGGCGGGGGGTCACGCGCCGGGGCTGCAGAGCAATGCTACTTCCTACCCTGTTCCCTTTCGCCTGGTTTCCGGGGGGGAATAAAAACACGACCCGAAACATTTAATACCTTTAAGGTAGCCTAAATGGGAAATTCAATGAACCAGAAATATGAGAGAGGTAATTTTGAGTGAAAAACCTTATTAACAGCTACTTATGGTACTGCCAGACTGGAACTGGGGAGACGAAGGGGTCTGGCTCTGGGTGTAGATTCGATTAGTGCCCCTCTAACGACTTCCCAACGGAAGCCGTGGATATCGTCACCCTAGCAACAACCAACATGGCTGTGGCGCTACACACTCCAACGTCACCCTTTTCGGGGGTGTAAACAGCAAACAGCCCCTCGCTCGTGGCAGGGAGAGCTCACGCAAGCGCACCAGACGACAAGCCCTCAAACCCTGCGCTCCCCGCAACGCCTCTCTCACATTTTCCTGAAATTTAGGGCTGGCGTTTTGAGTTTAGACAAACAGACAGTCGAACAGTGACTGATCGACACGCTTTCAGACTGAACAACTTGATTTGCCCAGAGAAGCTGTGGATGCCCCATCCCTGGGAGTGTCCAAGGCCAGGCTGGATGAGGCTTTGAGCAACCCGGG
>NW_010246910.1:10204-11529 GCF_000690775.1 Eurypyga helias
GCTTTGAGGTCCCTTTAACCCAAACCCTTCTGAGATTCCATGATTTTCAGTTCCACTGCATGAACATCACTAACTGAGTTGGTGATTAAGGATATTTAATAAAACCAAAGTTGAGATATCCCAGAATTAAAATCTCTGAAAGTGTTGGAATGTGTGTCCAGCCCCCCAGAACAGGCCCCAGTGAGCCGTGTGCTCACACAGCGACACCCCTCCTTCAGAAATAGGTTTCTGCCCAAACTTAGTATCTGTGCAATCACTATAAAAACATACACTGTGTTACACTCATTCACGTGTGTATAAAAAAATCACTGTGAGATTTATAGTATCAAAAATTATCTCAGGCACTTCAGAATTTTAGAAAAAGAACCTTATGAAAATATATATTATTAATTTTTTTAAATGTTATTAATGTTTCATAGAATTACCCCAGACTGGTTTGGGTTGGGAGGGACCTCAAAGCCCACCCAGTGCCACCCCCTGCCATGGGCAGGGACACCTTCCACTAGACCAGGTTGCTCCAAGCCTCATCCAGCCTGGCCTTGGACACTCCCAGGGATGGGGCATCCACAGCTTCTCTGGGAACCTGTCCCAGTGCTCCCACCCTCTGCGGGAAGAATTCCTTCCTGATGTCCCAATATCTAACCTGGTATCCCCTGACCTCACCAAGGGACGGGCTTTGTTCTCTGTCATTCACCCAACAGTAATAAAGACAAATCCAAACCCAAGGTATGGTTTTTAAAATGAAGAGTAATTTTCAGTTTTCACCAAGTTAACACCCAGGACCCGCAAAAGTTAGAAGATTAAAAGAGAAAAACCTTGAGACCTCTCTTAAAAACTCCCTCTTCCCTGCTCCGTTCACAGGAGACAACCCAGTCTGTAGCAGTATTTATATACCCTGAATTTTTCAGTCCTTTGAAAAAACTCTGTTGCTTAAAAACCCAGCAAGTAAGTTTCTGGGGCCAGAAACACTGCTTTAGACTAGGAACATAAATTCTCTGTACGACTGCCACCTCGTTCACTGAAATCCCTCTTATTTCTCCAGTTTCATCCTTGATTTCCATCTCTGCCTCACCTTTAGCCTCTTAATTCCATCTCTCTCTGATCTGGATTCTGAGCGTGCTGAAATGTCAACCCCCCGTCCCTCTTGACGCCTCCCTCTCCTTCAGCTCCCGCCCAGGCACACGTGTCCCGCGCTGTCTGGGACAGGGACACCGCCTGAGTGTCCCACGCCATCTCCGGCACCCGGAACGGCCTTACACCAACACACCTTCACAAACCTTCCTCCCGCTTCACCGGCTCCTGCAGTTTCTTACCGGGCGAGTTAC
>NW_010246911.1:0-20730 GCF_000690775.1 Eurypyga helias
ATTCTGTGATTCTCTGATTCTATATACGTGTGTATATATGCACACAATTATTATCTTACAATCAATTTTCTTTTTTGAAATTCTACTTTGCCATTTTCCTGCAAAACTAAACCCATCTAGGGTACTGGCTGGTGTTAGGATCCTGTTCTGGTCACTGTATTGTTGAAGCACCACATCGCTGGTGCCCGTCGGCAGCACTTGACGTGCAGAGCTCGAGGCTCCGTCAAGCCTGTCAGACCCCCGTGCCAGGAGCACTCCAGGCCGGCTGGCCTCTGTGACTTTGGCTGGGGTGGTGAAGGGGGAGGAGGGAGGATTGACAGCGCCTCTGTGATAGACCTGTGGAGAAAAAGATTAGCAGAAATATTCTGATAGCAGGCTGAGGAGAATACAGAAATGAAAGACAAGCAGTGTAGAGACACAAAATTAATTACTACTCACATATAAGTAGCACTTAGAATATGATGGTGTTTAAACAGTACATGACAGCAGCTCTTAATTCTTTTGTTTGGATCAAATCCTTCAAGTCCCTGAGCTTTCAGGCCGCTCTTCATCTGCTGCTTTGGAAATGTAAACCAAGAGGAGAGAAAGTAAGCAGCCAGCATAAATTTAACGCTTAACTTTTCATTGTTGGGACTAAAGCAACTCTAACAGCATTTTGAACAAGACCTTGTTGGAATACATCTCTTGGAATCTTTGTGATTTTCCTGGGAGAGTAACAAGTATTCTGTTAGTGCGGCATTTTGTATAAAGAATATAGCTTTTTTGTATTCATCTTTGCTTTCCACTTGTGTAGTATATTATCTTCCAAGGGTTTCAAAACATTTAACTATTTTAAATTGCTCTGGTCTTATATTCACACTATCCTGCCAGGCAAGGCAACGGTGTCTGGGCGTCATTGCCTGTCTGCCATCCATGTAGCATGTACTCCTGCTGGTGATGGCTCCTCGGGTCTAAAAGCAGCGAAACTACCACAAATAAAGACAGTTATTTGGGTTATGGGCAGGATTTTGATTACTTGGAGCCATAGTTTGATGTCTGAATATAGACTATGGGTGTGCCATGGATAAGCATATTCAGGTGAAAACCATTAAAGCCTCTTGGGACGGAGCATGGCCTTCCGTGTGAGGATTCCTTGTGTCCAGCACAAAAGCACTCAGCTGTGAGTGAGAAACCTTGGTGTTAAACTAATCTAAGTAATTAGTAACCTTCCCACAAACCTATTTTGTCAGACCATCTCATGTGCCATCACTGTGTTTGCTTAAGACAATGGTTATTTTTGTCTGCCTTTCTGTTTGCCGACATCTCAGTTTTGGGCGCAGCTTCTCCTGCACTTCAGCATGCCGACCGCTTGCGATGCTGCGTGTTCCCGGTCCCCGAAGACCTCAGTGGGACTGCGTCCGGTGATAGCTAATGTATTTGCTTGGCTGAAAGCTAATATTGTTTGTTCAGTCCACGGCAGTAACCCTGTGTTTGGCTTGGAAATAGATGGCCTATTTACATAAACTGAAATTATGAAAATGGATGACGGGGTCGCCGGTCTGCTTACCTCGCATTGCTTTCCTCCAGTGGCTCCTTGCAGGGATAATTTGATATTAAATTCCAGTGGAGAGCGAAAGAATAGAGCTTCAAGGGGATGGGGGATGGATGAAAAGTTATGGCCCTCATTCTTCGTTTTCAACATTTACAGTTGTCTGAAGTAAAGCACAATATGTCTTTGTCCCTGAGCCTCCACGATTGGTGAACAAAACTTAATGATTGAACTAGCATATTTCCAGAAATGTAATAAAATGTCAGCTTGACAATAATGCTTTAAAAATTGCGGTATGACGAGGGTGCTGTAAACATAGCGGCACGTCGGCTGTATGTTTTGAATAATACACGACATTAAGATAATGTGCTGATATTAGGAGGGGAGCTATGGTCTTTCACGTCTGTGTTTGGGAAGCTTACATTCACCGTCTTCTAACATAATTTATTTTGCATTAAAATTCCATATTCTCCTTCAGGAGAGGATTTTTTTTTTCTTGCTTGCTCCTCACACCCCTCCCCGGTCGTCCTTTCTTCTGAAGTGGGTGTGTGAGGAAGCAAGATCAGCTCCTGCAATGGCCTGTGTGCCGGTGTTGCCTGTGCTGGCAGGGTATGGATTTGATGACCTAGGGAAGGTCCTTTTCACATTAGCCCGGGAAGGCAGAATTTGTTCCCTTTTGGGCCTGGGCTGATCAAACAGTCGGAAGCTGTCGGCAAGCTGGTAGGTACAGGATCTCTCCTGTATTCCTTTGCAGTCACAGGCTGACAGCAGCTACTGGCAAGCTGACCTCCAGGCTGGCGTCTGCGCAGCTGACGGTGTGGTGATCAGTATTGTTTATCCATCGGGGACAGTCACCTCTGCCTGTCAGCTGGCCTGCACTGCTAGGGAAGCAGCCCTGGGTTACATCACTCCAGTTCGGCGTCTTACAAAGCGACTTCGGGTTTTTGAGCCGTGCATCCTTGTTTAAAGGAAGGAGAGTTTTTTTTTACCTCCTGTAAGAGAGGTTTATGCATGTCTCCAAGTAATTCCCCAGAAGGATGCTCAGGAGGCATCTGAAGAGCCCTGTGATGCCCTTTGAAGGGCTGGGGAGCCATGCTGGGGAATCTCACCCAGGGCTGATGGTCGGGGGCAGGAGGGGAGTGCAGGGAGGCTGTTGTGATGAGCAGTCTGTGCTGAATGCCCACTGGATCATCAGATATTTTTAGGAGTTCAGAAAAATAATGCCTGTGGTTTTTCTCCATGTCATTTGAAAGCTGTCAGGTACAGGTACAGCCAGGTGCCTTTGAGACAGCATCAGTTAAGTTTCTGTATAATTCTGGTTTATTTTCCTTGCAGAGATTTGTTGTCATTACAGAGCTTCTTGCAATCCCAAATAACCCCAGGAACTTGCAACGGCTAGGTTAGACTCTCATTAAAGGTTGCCTCATCTCTTCTGTGAAGAAGTTGCTTTACTTGAAGTTCTTGTTGCTGAAAACACGGGGAGGTTGCTCCCAGGAGGTGGGGGCAGCACTTGCTGGCTCATCCAGAAAATCACCAGGACTCCTTCTGCCGAGCTTCCAGCTGCCCAGACTGTGTGGGGAGAGCAGGACTGTGTGAAAGATGGAAAACTGCTGCTTCGTACTCTCTTGCTATGCCTCGCTGTGTACTGGGGTTTAAAGGAGAATTGCTTATGGAATGTGTGCTCCATAACTGAAGGAAAAGGGCAGGCTGCACCTCAGTAGAGATGAGCTCTTCGCCCGAGCATGCTCACCCGGCGGGTGCCTGACCTTGCTGCCCATCCATCACTGCACTGGATACTTGCGTTTTATCCGCCCTGTCCTGCCTGTGGTGCCGTGCTCCGGGAAGGGCGCTGGTTTGAGTGCATTGGTCCTCCTACCTGGTGCACAGCCTTCACATGGCGAGTAGGGATTGTCCAGAGGGGACCCCCCAGGAGATGCTGGGACCTTGATGGGGAGGATGCGGAGGCCTCATGGGTGGCGAGGGCATGCTCTCACTGCTCGGGTGCCCTCTTGCACCTCTCCAGGAGGCTTCCAAGGCCACCCTATTGGGATACAGCCCTTGGCACTGAGGGAAAATGCAGTAACTCTTCTGGCTAATATAAAAGCAATTACTGCTCTGTGACACCAGTAACTGGAAGGCAAGTTACCAGTTAGCAGCTGTTGTGCAAATCTGAAGGAGCTACCCCTCAAGTGAGGGGTTTCATTCTGGCTTCGCTACGTGTCAATAATTTAATGTATGTTGCAGTTGCTGTTAGGGCTTTGTAATGAGATGCCGCTGTTTTTCCAGACTGAATATTTGCTGTGCTGACAAAAAACACTGGATGTGTGGATATGTGGAACAAGTCAGCTGATTTATTACTGTTATCTGTCACTTGCATTGAATGGTTTTAATAACTGCCAGAACTAACAGCTCCTTCATAACCACCAATAGCACTGCTATAGCTGTTGCTATATTTTTATCACTCTCATTTTTTTTTCAACTTGTGTTGCAAGATACTAACTGTCAATTAACTGGGCAAAATCGTCAAGTCACTTGATTTATGCTGACATACACCGGCTGAAAGTATGGTCCAGCATGAGGAGAGCTGTGAGATTTTCCTCCAGAACTGGCAAACAAAATCTTTTTGGGCTGTCTCTGGCCTGTCTAGAAGAGCTTTGCACCAGCTCCACCACCGTAAGGATTCCCTGTGCTCCTCTGGCTCTGCTCAGGTGTGAGAAATAGTTTTTTCCTTGGTATTGTTAACAAAATCCTCATGTTTGCTTCACAAAAGCAACACAAACCTTTCTGTCCAGATGCCTGTGCCATAAAACAGAGATTGGAGGTTTCTCCCCCTGTGAATTCAAAGCTTCAGCTTTGAGCTCTGACCTACTTACGAAGTTGCTTGAGGCTGAAATTCAAACTGGCCCCTGTTCTGTAGCCAAGTGTTTTCAGTCCGTTCTTGTGGTTTTTAGCTGCTTCTTCCTCAGAAAACAGCTGATTTTACTTGTCTGTCCCACCTGCCTGCCCTGCTGGTACACTTGGAAAGCCCTCATGCAGCAACACAAAAGCCTCGACTGCGAGCACCTCGCTTGGAAGAGCTGCCCTCGCCAGGCAATTGCTCTTCTGCTGTGGCAGCTCCAAACAGGCCCAGGAGCCAAAATTAAAACAGTTTGGGCTGGAAAAGTACAGCTTGTCCAGCACAAGGCCGTAATGATTCAGAGAACAAAGCTCTCCTCTCTGTTCATTGCTGCTGTTCCTTAGGTAGGTGGACGATGCTATGCCTCTTGTGCCTTAGGGATGCGTGGAGGCATGGATTTGCTGTCCTGAGACAGGCTGGGCTGCATCACCTGGATGGGAGTTGTTGATACCTCCTCCCAGGTCACCGAGCTACAGGCAGGACATCTCTTCAGAGGAGCTGGTGCATTGCAGCGGGGTTACCCTGCAGCTCTAAATGTCTGTTGCTGCTTCTCCCAGGCTGGGAGCCCCATCTTCCCAGAAGGTGCATGTCCCAGAGCTGTCTATCCCCATGAGCAGGATCCCAGCCCTTTTTTCCATGCCGTGTGCCAGGGAGTCGCTCACAAGGGGCAGATTGGTGACCTTCTGCAGGACGCTGCCGTTGTGCAACTGCTCCTTCATTAAGAAGTTAAAAGGATTAAGAACTGGCTGACATGTCAAAAAGTGGAGGCAGCGAAGAATTATCGTGTAATGAGGGTTGTTTGCATGAGGTTCTTCAGGGATTAGTACTAGCACTGAAAATTTTCCAATTCCAATCAGGACCTAGGATGTAAATGCAAAATCCTTGGTCCTAAATGTGTGTGTGTGAGAAAGATACATTTTAAATGAATGCACTTTGGAAATTCTCAGATGACAGATTTAAGAAGGTTTCTGTGACCTTAATTTGTTCCTCTTTTGTATACTTTGTGGTGCAGCCTTCAATTACATGGTTATCACAGGGCAGTGGGATTGTAACACTTGTATACGTCTTCCAAGGAGATGTTTTCAATGTATAAGTCATGTGTATCTCTATACATATTGAAACTTGGCCCCTTAATGCATATTGCATGCAGTAGTGCAGGAGATCCCCTTTCTGATCTTGCTGTGGGAGGTTTCAGATCCCTAAGTGGCTTGCTCGTATGAAATATGTTGCTGGCCTTATTCCAGCTGGTACTGGCAGCTACATCATAGCTGCTGCCAGGTGAAACATCAGTTGGAGGGCTCAAACCTGAAGCCCAAGGGCCAGAGGGTTGAGTGTGCCCTCCTCTTGCAGAGGCAGGACCTCCTGGCCAGGATGAACAACAACTAGCAAAGCAGAGCAGAGCAGAGATGCTTTTTTTTCTTGTTTTCTGTGGCATAACTTTTCTGAACACAAACAAAATGGGTTTCTCCCGTGATGTTAGCACGTTAAGAAAAGGCAATAAAAAATTCAGCGCTCTAATTAAGTGTCATTTTTATTGTGGTGTTTCAGGAATTCAGTGACTGTACAATGAGAAATTATCTATGCAACCTAATTAAAAACTAAAGTACTTTCTAGCCCCTATGTTCAAAAGTACTTAGGGATCCCAGATCCCATTTTCATGTATCCAGGAAGGGGCTTGATTCCAGAGGAAAGGCTCTGGAAAGCCTCAAAAGACTCAGACTCTCCACAGCTCTCCTGTGGAGCCACCCCTGACTTCTGGGACGTTTGCTTTCCACCACCAGAATTTTACCCCTCTGTACTGGAAAACTGTGTGTCTTTGTGTACGCTGATTCAGTGCACTTACTTCCTGACTTTTTAGACTCTTTCCTGGCTCTTTCCTGTTCCTTTAAAAAAAAAAACCAACACAACACACCCCCTCAAAAAGTCCTTGCATTACTTCCTTGCTCAGTTACTCTGATTCTTGATCCTTCCATATTTTCCACTGACACCTTTGCATTATTTCTGCTAAACCATGAAATATAATAAATAAAATCTTAATCAGATGTGGCTGTATTCCTATTTTTGAAAGCTGTCCAAGATGGTGAATTAAATGGGAGAGGGACAAGGGGTTTGGATGGTGCTGTGATCTCTGTGTTGAATATAGGTTGAAAACCCCTTTGAATTAGTGCCATCAGATGTAATACAAAATACTTAGAGTTTCAGGGCATCTTCTCAGATAAAGGTCAAGAAGACAGTGAAAATAAGCTCTATCTTGTTTGAAATAGGTCTCAGTAGCAATATATTCATTCTCTTAAGCTACTTAGCGTATTTTGCATAGCAGTGTTATATTTAAGCTATGAACCAGGATTTTTTTTAGTTGTATTTTAGCAAGATATTTTCAAAACTGTCTTTTAAAAAAATTTAAAATCTGCCTTGATGTGTCTATCTCAGGCTTAATTTCTACAGTCTGAAAAAAAGGTTTCCAGTGGTCATGAAAATGCTGTTTTGATTTATCTTGAAGTCAATAGGAATCTCCTTGAGGCTGTAGAACTGGACAGGTGATCCTCTTTCTGCCAGGTTGCCGCGCTCCGGCTGCGTGAGCAGCACGTGGGATGGCAGCCCCACTCCTCGGCTCACTCATGCCCACGTGGAGGTGACCACCCACCCCAAGGTTTCCCAGCACACCTCACCAGGGAGGAGGAGAAGGCATTTTACTCTGGTGGGGTCAGCGGGGCAGGAGGGGATGTACTTTCAGATAACCCGCTGGGCTGGTTCTTACGAGGAACGGGGCTTGAGGAAGAAGCATCTACTGCGAAATACACAGTGATGCCTGAGTGACCTTTCCAACACACTGGTACAAGCCTTCGTGTTTAGTGGGAGCCAGAGGAGTTTTGTGCTGTGACATGTTGTAACGTTTCTGAAATTGTTTTACAAGGGCCAGAGTGTTGTTCAAAACAACGTATTTTGTAAGTACCAGTGTTTGTGTGGAGGGTGTATGGATTTGCTGTAGCCCATGTAGGTGGTTTCTTTGTTTCGTTTGTAATGAACTTCTTTTAGCATCTGCTTGGCTTGTAACCTGGGTTCAGCTCCCAGGGAGTCAGCGGAAAATTTCACGCTGTATTTCATGGGCTGCGGTGGCAGAGATTGGAGGTCTGTCACGTTCCTAGCGGTAATCCTGCCCTCTCCTCCTCCTTCACCTGAGCAGAAATGGCATTGCTTTTCAGCCCTACTGCTGAGTTGACCAGTCAGCATCATGGCTGGCACCGGTTATAGAGGCTTAATAGCCAGTTATGGTTACTGGGAGCCGGGTCCCTTTCAGTTCAAAAACGGGCTGAGGGTATCAAGTAATTTCGCCGCTGAGCTTACAGCAGTATTTCTGAACTGATCACACGGATATAAATTTTATTACAGCTCCCCTAGATGTCTCGAGCTCTCAAGCAGTGCATTTAAAAATAAGTGCAATCTCCATTTAGAACCTGAAGCAAAGTTGGGTAGTAAAAACAAGACTGCAGAGTTTGGCTCCGAGAGAGGTGCTTTGATGTAAAGCTGATGCATTTTGAATCTATTCGCTTAAAGCCGGGAAGCAGGAGAGTGAATACTGCAGCGTACAGTCCATGCCTGGCAATGTCCAGTGAATTAGTTATATTGCCACGAAGACGGCGGCATGCAGCAGAGACAACGCCTGCGCCAACAGCTAATGTGCTGTCGGCTTTAGGGCTCCATTTAGAAGGCAGGGTGATAATGGAAGCGCATAATGTTGCTCAGACATGAATATCTACTGCCCCGGTCTGCAGGCCATGCTGTAACTGCTCTCTAAATTTAAATAGGTACTTACTGTGTGTGGCTGCACCAGATGGCATAGGTTTAGCACAGCCTGTGCTGCACTGAGTGAAATAGAGCCTTTAGTGGTGGTGGTGGTGGTGATGGATATCTCCAGAAAGGTAGAAATAGGTTACGTCCAGACTTTTGTTCCCCGCATGGTACCTTTCAGTGCAGTATCTGTCAGTAAGGCAGATGATGTTCTGTAGGAATGAATGACCAAAGGCAAGTGATGACCCCAGGTGGGAAAAAAGTAATCAGCTTGAGCAAATGGCTGATTTCCTGGAAGGTTCCTTTAAGTGGTTAAAGCCAGAGCAGCTACCCTTAATAAAATAAAAGCGTAATCTTTTTAGCACCTCACTTTAGTACTCTCCTATTACCACTTTAGTAAGGGAATGCAAATGTCTTGTCTTCAGAGGATTATTTGCATCTGCTAAATTAGCTGCGGTGTGTCTGTCCTGATGTTTAAACAGTTCGGTTTCCAAAGCAGGAATTTAAAATTCCACAGATAATCCAAGTTACAACTGATTTTTGTTGGTTTTTGGCTGGACGTAGGCCTGTTTTGTGGTGTGTTTAAACCAGGACACTCAGGTATTGCCCATTCCCTCTGAAAGCTGTGCCCCTTAGCCGGCAGAGGGGCACAGCTCGGTTGCTCAGCTCCATGCACATCTCTTGGCTCCCTGGGACGGATTCACAGTGGTCCTGGCATTTATAAGGATCTCTGCACACGCAGTGCCTTCACAGAAGTCTATTTATAGGGCAGGCTTGAAGAAAATGTAAATTAAGGCGTACACTAGCAGGTGACAGAGGCAGGACATACTTTAGGGCTGAGTGGAAGGCAGGTCAGTTAACCTTCGTTTCGCCAAATAGGAAATAGAAAAAATATATATGAAATCACTCTGTGTTTTGTGAAAAAATAAAAGCAATTAGTTATTCTGTAATCAAAGGACTTCAGAAATGCTAGGTAGTAACAACTGCTGCGTTTCTGCTTGCGAGGTGCTACGCATCTGGAATTATTTTCCTGATGTTTCAAAGGAAGTAAAATTGGGTTTGTTCTCCTGAGAGTCAATTAGTTCTCTACTGGTAAATATTTCTAAATCTGTAGGAAAAAAAAAGAGTAAAGCTTCATCAGTGCTGCAGAGAACAGGTCAATTGTGTAACTGCGTCTGCAGAATTCGTTAGCAGACTAACGCATCAAATCAGAAGGTTAATTTGCAGAGATTTGTGCTCTTCAGCCCCGGGCCCTCCAAGCTCTAGGGCTGCTGCACTCGCTGAGGAACCCGGTGCCCACAGGGGACCAATTTACCTGCAGCTTTTGTGAAGCCCTACCTTCTGGTTTCCAACTGAAACAGGAGTTGCATTTTACAGATGTAATCTGACAGAGCAGGGGGATCTACCTGCCAGAGGCTTTTCCCACAGACTGGTTTGTATTATGGGAATACTGGTTTGGCCCCTAAATTGTCAGATTTGCCACCATCAGTCCCTTGTGGCTTTACAAGGACCAGTTCTGTGACAGCGTGTCACTGTAGACTATGGACACCCTCTTCATTTCAGAATGCAAACTGCTGCCAGGGGAAAGATAATGATGATACAAATGATGTTACTTTTTTCTTTTTTACAGAAAAATATACACAGGTGTGGCGTTGAGAGCTAATGTCAAGAAAAGCAAAATTAGCCCTAAGATGCAAAAATGTCTGCTTCGTTCAATTTCTAAAGACAAATTGGTTCTAAGGTGAAATCTCAGCTCCTTTTTTGTGGATGAGGAGTGGGGACAGGGCTGTTAAACCCAGGGTGTCGAACACATTGTAGATTCTTACAAGTTGCGCTCAAACATTCAAAAAAAATTCATTACACTTTTTAAAGAGGGAGCCTGCCCCTGTTCTCCAGTTTATAAATATTTCATGCTGAAATAATGCATGAGGTAGCAGAGCTCACGCCACGCTGCAGGGCTGGAATCGTTCTTTTCAGATTCTGATTGAAGTGGATCACTGGGGAACTGCGTGTACGCTGAAGCCAGCGTACCCAAACCTGCAACTGCAGGGTTTGCTCCTCGGCAAAAGTGTATGGGGGGAACAGCTCGGCTAGCAGGGAGCGAGTGCGGTCTGCGGTGCTGGCTCTCTGGGTTGGTACAGAGGTTGGGCTTTAAGAAAACGGGAAAAAGAATTAATGTCTAATGTTTTTCTGCAATGCAATTACACATACATTACTCTTTTCACCAGGTAGTGGGTAAGTTACATCAGTGCATGACTCGTTAAAAAAAAGCTGCCTTTTTCCCCCTTCTTTTCCTTTTTCCTCCTTTTCTGGCCCAGAGGTTCAGATTTTGGGCTGCTCGTGGTTAAGGAGGGTAATTAAGGAGGTAGTCTCAGGAGGCAGTTATGGGAAAGAAGGAGAAAACCTCCTTTCCTTCTCGTGGCTTTGGGGAGGAAAAATAGATTCCCAGAGCATCGAGTCAGGAGTGTTTCATGGAAATGTGGTTTGGCCACAGAAGTGTGTGGCAGTGGGAGCCACGGGTGGGTGGGCTGCCCCCACCCTGGACATGCAGGTATTGGGGAGCCCAGCGGCGGACGGCCTCTGAACGGGACACGTGGGCAGAAGTGAAATGAAGATGTGGGGATGCCGTGCAAGGAATGCACGAATGCCCATTACAGCTCGTCATTTATCATGGAAATTAGGTGTACAGGGCAGACTATATAGTGTAATTTAGTACTATTTGTATTCCCCAAGTCAGCTCATTTTATCTACATAAACCACTTAATTTCCTGTGCTTGCTGTCTCCTAATGCTGGGTTTTGTCATGAGCCCCACAGAATATGGGGATTCCTGGAGGTCATATGTTTCTAATTGTCTGAGAGGGAAGATGTAAAAGAACTGGAACCAAAATAAACACTCTGTCAATTAAAACATTATATGCTTCCTTTTCTGAATCACTAGTAATTTGCATGATCTGGTGAGAACTACTGGGAAAAAGCCCTTGGAGAAATATTACAAAATGCCCAGATGATTTGCATGTTTAAACAATTTATTCAGCAATCTGTTAAATCTTAAGTGATCTGTTGAAACAGAAAATATAAATCAACCAATATTTTGGTACAAATGAGGTTTCTTCATCGAAAGATAAAACTTAATTGTACATTGTGCTGTTCTGTTAGCAGGATTTTTAATCCTGTTAAACCTTTATAAGGTCAGTAATTAATTGTTTTACCAAGATGGTGGTTTGTTGGGGATTATCTGCATCATCCCTGTTTCTGATGCCTGGGAGAGAAACACATGTTCCAGCCATACTATAGTTTTTGTGTTTCATCAGAGTTATCTCAGCTAATACTGGGATTTCTTCCCTCTTTGGTAATTTTTTTCAAGTAGGAGGGAAAGAATTCAAGTTGCAGTGCTGAACTGGGACTAGTGAAAGTCACAGGTGAATTCTTGGCTCTGGCATTGACGTCTGGGGTCGCCTTGGGCAAGCTGTCATCAGCTCGGCCTGTAAAAGCATTGAGGGAATCAGGTGTTCCCGAATCTGTGAGGGTGTGCGTAGTCTGGTTTATTTCCTTTTTTTTCTGACTGAGTAGGTTCATAGTCTTGGTTGAAACACGGTGGTACTGTTAGTCATAATAAAGAATATTCCCTGTTTACTGGATGCACTTTGACAGAATTTAAGAGTGAAATTAAATGAGAATTACCTCCACATTTTACACTGCCTGCAATCCCAAAGTTGCTAGGAGCCAGATACTGCTTTACAGCCTGTTTTTGGAAGTAGCAGAAAATAATTTCTTCCTTTCCCCCTTACCCCCTCACCACCACCACCACCACCCACATATTTGCAGTGAGGCACCATGAGGTGAAGTGAGTTGTCTAAACATTTTAAATGAGCAAGGGATGGAATTATATCACCACTCAGACCCTGTTTATCCTGATATCTGGTCCCTTGCTCCACTAACTGCATCTCTACGCAATCTTTCCCACATGCAGACTGGCAGGGCCTGGCATAGCTAATGGACTCGATCCCTGATCTTACCCTGCAGTCAGTTGGCCCTAAAGTTGGAATTTGCTTTCTTTAAAGGTCATTTTCATTGTTTGAAAAGAAACAGGCCGTTCTAGCTGGTGGCACGGGAGACTTAGAAACTGATTGGCAGATTTGAATGCAGAAAACAGACTCTGGTTAAAATCCAAGTGCATATGTGATACCGGTTGTTTTTAACGTTACTGTAATCAGCTAATTTCTTGTGGATAATTAAGTACTTGGAATTCTTTTGTCTCGCATTAGCTGTTTCAAATATCAGGAACAGGGTGGTGGTTGTTTTTCTCTAAGATGTAAACTCATAATTAGATTAACAAGTGAAAATACTGACAGACTGTCAAGGAAGAGTTACAAAATGTGAAACTTTAGACATGGAAAAAGGATGGCATGGGTGCTGCTATCTCAGCAGCCTGAATTGTGCCAACATCTCTTGTGTGTGTGTGGTGGGTTGACCCTGGCTGGATGCCAGGTGTCCACCCAGCCTCTCTGTCCCTCCCTGTCTTCAACGGGTGGACAGGTAGGAGAAAAGGTAAAAATTATTGTGGGTTGACAGGGAGATCACTGAGCAATTACCATCATGGGCCAAACAGACTTGAACTGGGGAAAATTAATTTAATTTATCGCCAGTTAGAATAGAGTGGGGTGGTGACAAACAAGGAAAAAACCTGATGTTTCAAGGGTTAGTGGTGTCCAGATCTTAGTCTTTCGGGTAGCCATAAGCTTGATGGTAGTGTCTTTACTGAAGGGTGGGCATCTCTGGCATGAAGATGTGCCGGTGGGAAGCAGTGCTGTAAGCGCGGCGAGCTAAGCCATCACTTCACAGGTTTGGGGGTGCCCTGTCCCAGGCAGGGGTAGATGCAGAAGGGAGGTCCATCGAAGTGTCACGGGGTGTCATTGGGTTCCTCAGCCTGGAGGCAGCCATGCTCCACAGACAGCTGTCACAAACTGTGGGTTGATCACCCACCAGGTCCTTTCCTTCCCTTCTATCTGCTGCCATGGATGAGCTGTGAGAGGGGGACACAGCTGGGTCCGGAGGAGGAGGTGGTCTCCCAACAGCCTCTCAGGGGCTAACAGCCCTGGCTTTTTCCCTGCAGTGGCTTGTGATGGGCAAGCAAAGAAGGTACTGAGAAAAAAGTTGAAGACCTCTGTGCCATGAGTTTCTTCTTCTCCAGCACCCATCTGACCGGAAGACGTGCTCCTTGTCTCCCCTGTCTCCATGGTAGGCAGCTGAGGCTTTTCCAGACAACCTGCTCAAGAGCAGGGCACCTTTACTATTCCAGTGGCTCTCACTGATGAGGATGTGACATGGTTTGAAATTTGGGGGGCAGGGTTACCTGATTTTTAATCATGATGTTAAAATTACATTAATTGGATTTACCACACAAAAATCCTCAAAAGCTTTTATAAGTGACAATTAGATTTACAAATCTTTCCATGCCTTTACAGTATAAAACTTGCCAATAAATCTTAAATATGCTTTCAAATATAAATCTTTTCTTTACGTTTGGGTTGGAAATCACTGATTTATGAATCTGAACAGTAAAAATCCTGAGGTTGTATTAGGTTTACAAACCCTAACGTTAATTTTAAATGGAAAATTCCGGTCTTGAATTTCTTGGGGTTTGTGGCACGTCATCCCTGGAAGAACAGTGCATGGTTTGCATCTGCTTCTACTTCTGCACATGCTGGCATAGGTCCTGGTGGGTTTTTTCAGCCTGGGTCTGCGGTAAGAAGTGTCCTAACGAACGTGGTAGGAAGGAGAGGTTTTTTCTTTCTCTGGAGACTTTAAACAGTTACACGTGAGAGGCAATGGAGTCTGATTTATTGCTGGCCCTCTTGGCAATGGCATCGCTGCCTTTGGCTGGTGCATTTAGTGCTCTGCTTCTCCCGGGGCTGACTGTTCAGGCCGCCCTCTTGCTCCTGATCCTGAGATGATAGGCAGGACTGGTAGAGGTCCTGTGAGGATTGGAGGGGTGGGGAGCTCAGCAGCAGCTCTTGGCAGGAGATCCGCCTGGCCACATGCGGAAACCAGTGGGACGAAAATAGTCCTGAAAAGCTGCTCAGAAGGAAAAGTCACTTTTGCCAAAACGGCGGGGGAGACTGTCACGGCTTTAAAGTGATTTCTGATACAAGACTAAATTTACTTCTGAGAATGGAAAATAACTTCATGTAAGAGAAATTCTTTTCCCATCTTCTGGCAATCGTGTGTGTCTTCCTGCATACTTCCCTGGTCTCCATCTCCTCCACTCTTTTCCTTCGTCCTTACTCCCCAAGGCAGGTTGCTCAGGTCCTGACAAAGAGGGAAGAAAACACAACTGTGCCAGCCCTGTGTTGGCCCTGCACTGATGCAAGCTGCCCTCGGGGCTGCGTGGCCAGCCTTCTCCATGCATCCATCGCACTTGGCTGTTTTCCATTGAAAAGTTTGCTTTCCCCTGCCAAGGGCACAGCCGCAGCTCCGGTAACACGACGGGGGGTACTGGCTCAGCAGTAGCAGTGCTCGATTGTTGACTTTGAACAACGGAGTAACTTTTTGGAACAGCCCCAGGGGCGCTCTGCACACTGAGGTTGCAGAGGCGTTGCAGGGGTGGCAGGCATCTCAGTCAGCAGTGGCTTTTATCCCAGCCCACCCCTCCAAGGGAACAGCTGCTTACACACGCTGACTGCCTCCTGCCTTGTTTAACACCACTGCCCCAGGACCCTCACAGAACCGAGCAGAGGAGCTCCCAGGGTGTGCAGCACTGCAAACACACCTTACGTGCTGCTGCCCTGCTGCGGGCACGGCCCTCCACAGCTGTGATGTGTGGAGCCAAGGTTGCCCTCGCTGAGGAGCTCCCATGAAGTAGCCGTATCGTCTTTCTGTCTTAGGCTTTATCTGAGCAAACACCTATGCACAGGGGTATAAACCAGGAGGAAGGAGGTGTAGTGAACTTACACAAGTCAACAAGGAAATCTTAGTGCCCTGTCATATGAGATTCTGAAGTGAAAGCGGAATGGATTGTGACAGCTTACTCTGTTTAAAAAATCACAGAGGTGAGATGGGAAAATCAAATACTTCCCTCCATCCGTGGATGTATTGCCACTAATGGAAAGCTACCTGTAAGACCTCTTAGCTCTGTTTCCTTATTTTGAAACTGCCAAGAAATTGTCACATTGTATTTTGCATAATTTGCTAGTACAAATGTTGTTGTTGTACTCCTTGTACTGTCATTGTACTCCACATAATCCTTGGAAGAAATACTGTCTCAGATGTGATTAACAATGGGAAAGAACCTGATGCACCTGGGTCAGAGGTTTGAATGTTTGGTAGGTCCATGCCAGCAGCCGTTGCCAGCTTGACTTCTGCTCCACAATTTAATTCTGCATATTTATCATAATCACTGTACTATTTTCTAGTACAAAGCCAAGAGTTTAAGTCCTACTGACTTCAAAAACACTTTCTTGGAAACACCTTAAAAATAACTGATCAGATGAACAGTCACACTCCCAAGTGGCCAGTGGGACAGCTGTGAAGAACATGGTTAGAGGCTATCTTTAATTATCTCACAGGCTGAATTTATTTTACATTTGACTCACTGCTAGCCCCTAGAAATTATTTGAATGATTTTAAACTAAAAGAGGGTAGATTCAGACTAGATACAAGGAAGAAACTTTTTACAATGAGGGTGATGAAACACAGGAACAGGTTGCCTAGGGAGGTAGTAGATGCCCCATCTGTGGAAACATTCAAGGCCAGGTTGGACGAGGCTCTGAGCAACCTGATCTAGTTGAAGATGTCCCTGCTCATTGCAGAGGTCTTGGACAAGATGACCTTTAAAGGCCCCTTCCAACCCAAACCATTCTATGATTCTATGATCTGTCAAAGCCATCTTTGGCCATTCTTCTGTCATGCTTATGGAGATGAGGGGAAGGAATGAGCCATCTTAGGGCAGACCTCATGCTGAGTCCTGGGACTTCCCATAACTGGGAGGATTTCCATTTCGAACACCTCATGGGTCAGAGCTGATCATCTGTGCCCAGAGGTAGGTACAGCACACAGAAAGGCCAAACTTCTCCATAGTCTGCAAACCTCATGAGCAGGCATCATACCGTTGACGAGAGGCAGCCTGGCATGGTCTGAGGTTGTTTTTCCTGAATAACTGTAGCCCTGTTGTGCCCAGGATGCAGTGCCCTTACCACATGTATGCAACACAGTGGGTATGCACGTATTTCTTCCTGGAAGCAATTATTTGTTTTCAGGGTGGTTAATAAGAAGCTTAGGTTCATAAAGATGACAAAGCAGAGCTCAGATGTGACACTGTGTTGCTTTTGAAAAACGTGAAGAATATTAGGAGAATGTAAACTTACAGCTTTCAGAGGAAAATTACAGACTCACCTCAGAGTTGCTTCATTATTTATTTTGTTACAGCTAGAATTACCCCAAGAATGAGTGATGCATACCTTCTCTGTAACACATGCTGTTACTTGTACTGTGGTTGTGCTCGTTGTAAAGCATGCTCTCTCTTCACGTCATTTTGAAGGTAATTTATGAACAAAGCAAACAGATTCAAAAACTTTATGAAAAGGAAGAACAGGACTAACTCTTACGCTGATGCCAAACTTTGAGTCAGTGCTCAGAAATGGTAAATAAAAAACACAGTCGAGAGGCCTTTTTTTATGAGAGATGTAACATATTTCTTTTGTTTGCCAGGAACACAGAGCTTCCACGACAAAGGAAATAGGGAGTAATATAATGTCAGTAATCTTGTGTCCAACTCCAAGATACGTATTATGCATGAATAGTTTTGCCTGGCAGGCAATGAATTTTAAAAAAGGTTGGATTTACACCACATAGATAACATTGAAAGAATTATGTTGCCAATGCCATCCTGGCTTCCAAAGCATTTTATGTTCACACAGACTCAATGCTGAGACAAAATAACTGTTTCCAGTCACCAAGTCCAGAGCCAAGGGCCTGCCTGGTGCCTGAAATGAAAGAAAATGCATTAATAGTTACTGGCTTATTTGTAACACAGGGAAGTTGACACACAGATTAAAAGAACTGAAATGCTCACATTGGCGGGGATTTCGATCATACTTGTTTTACAAAAGCTCACTTATATTTTATTACATACCTTCTTGACTTTTCTGCCTGGTTCCAAAGTGCACATCAGTGCCATTAAGATTCCCAGGGGAGCGAGTGCTGTCTTCCTGTATTAAGTTTGTGCCACCATCTCACTCCTGTTTTTTAAGGTCTGAACATGTAATAATGATCTGGGAAATGCACGTTGCTTGTCAAATAACTCACCCTCTGCTACAGCACCAGTCGTGTGAAAGAAGGAGTTTGACAGAGATTGACAGGGGCTTAGGGCCATGCGTTGCCCATAGGGCATGAGAGGGTCCCCACATAGCATGGTCTCAGTGTTGTGCTTAAAAGGCTTTTCTGCAATCTGCCATGAGAATTTCATGGAAGCATTACAATCTGCTTTTTCCTACCACTTCTGCCATCAATGCCTAATTAATTTTTCCCCTTTTCCACTGCTTTTCATATTGCATGTTTATACAGGAGTGAAGTGAGTGTAAACTCCTACACTTCCAATTTGCAGACTTTACTGTCATTTCACCTGAATGTAAATGCCCACAGTAAAGTGGAAAACATGATGGAGAGTGGAATGCGCTACCAGATTTTTTTTCCTGTTTAGTAACAGATAGGTGAGAAGACCTATCTATGTCTTTCTCCTGGGGAGTGACTCCATTCTACCCAGCTTCTTGGCCCATGACTGAGCGCCAAGTAAAAGAAGTATTCTGTATTTACCTGGACCTCAGGAAAGCTGGAGGCCTTTCCTCCCCTGCTAGGCAACAAGAAAACCTACAAAACTCTTTGCCTTGGATTCACTCTTCCCGTTCATCCTCCAGTCAGAGGTGGGGAGAAAAAGTCAAAGGGTTACTGTCAAAAAGGGGGGAATGTCTAAAGTTTACTACTTCCATCAGCTGCACTCAGTTTATCTGCAGCCATCAATGCCTGTAAACTAAGCACACCAAAGATTAGTGTTTCAGTAAGCCTCCTGTTTGCCACAGTGCCTGAAGCAGGAGAAGCACCCAATAAATCCGATGTCTGGTTTTCAGCAGAGAAGCCTGGATGAGATTGAAACTACTCGTAGTATGTTCCAGGGCCGCACTTCTCCATTTATTGCCAGCCTTGCTTATACATTGGTGCACTGACCTGCAACTTCTTCAGCTTCAGTTCATATTTAGCCCAGATCCAAATTAATGGATATGGAAATTTGCCGGTAGCCACAAACCACTGTACATTGATGACTGCCAGCCTCCTTGGGTGAGAACTCCTTGTGAATAGTGTAGGAAATTCAAGCCTGGAGGGAGTCAGACTGAATCACTGGAGGGCTCTTCTGCTCCCCACCCATTTCTGGAGCACATTCTTTATGTGTTAGACCCTTTGAATGCATATGCTAAGCGCAAGGAAAGGATCCTGCAAACTGCATCAAACTCTTCATTTCTGTACAGATCTTTGTGCTCTGGCTGTTGAGGAACCCTCTAGCACTGCTTTTCAGTACGTCCACAGCAATGCAGTAAAACACCAGGAAATTATAAAGCTTTGTTTTACAACTGGGAGATGGAAGCAACTAGTATGTATGAGGATTGAAAAGCCTGGATTATTTTTCAGGGACGGCTGCAGTTCACCCTCTTGTACTTGCTCTTCTTTCGTAAAACAGGGTGGTTGTTTACTTACCTTCCAGGAGTGCATTTATAAAGCTAATTTGCTGTCCTAAACAAGATTTGTAAAATCCAGTTAGGGATACCAGCATCAACTTCCACAACTTAAAAAATGTGATTTCTAGTGTTTATCTTGGCAAAGCTAACCTGCTACATAGGAGTGAGTGTATAAAGAATCCATTTGTCTTTTCAGATAGTGAAGAGAAGAGAGGCACTGGAGGCAAACTCCAGCCTGTGACCTCTAGTTTGTCCAGCCACAGTATCCCTTCCAGCATGACCTCTATATTTTATTTGATTGCTTCAGTCAAGCTTACTCAGATCCTGTCCCCAGGGAGTGGAGAGTGCTAGGGTGGGAAAGGACTGACTATCATCCATTTCTCCCTGTTTGCCCCAGGACAGCAGCAAATCTTTCTGCCACCACCATAACTTCCAGGCTGTGATTTTCTTGGCTGCGTTTCCCAGCTTTGCCCTTCTAGCACTGACTTAATTTCTTTACAGCTCCACATAATAAGATGCTGTGCACAGCCTAAAAAAAAGCGCCTAAGGTTTCCCTGTGGAAGGTTAGTAGGGTGAGCACAGGTATTTGTGAGAGGTGTGATCTAACTTTAACTTCATAAATATAGATGATACTGCTGAGTTTAGCCTTCAAGACAGAGAATGTGTTTCCTTTCCTAGTGTTGAGGTTGTCTTTATTTTTCTCTTTCCACATTAAATCATGGAGATTTTGGGGTTTTTGTCTGGAAATGATGGTTAGCCAGCTACTACCAAGTCTTTTTAAAATGTTCTTGGACTGCTAAATAGGGATTTTTTTTTCCCTCATTCTATTTTTACTTTCAATTTAAACTGTTGTCACTTATCTCCAGTTTTTCAGTATGACATTTTAATGAATGGCATGTTCCCTCAGCTTGGTTCACAAAAGCTGTTCTACCTCTGATTTTATGTCATGTCAGCTTGAGACCAGAATAGGTGAGCTTAACCTCGGAGCACCTGTGTGTTACATTTTTAAATATAATATATTCTTTGCTGGTCTGTGCCAGTTCTGGTATCCCTATAGTGAATTGCTTTGTATTTGCTCTCACCATGCAGAAAAATTTGGAAGAGGCAAAACTTTCTACTGCCCCGATTTGGAGGTCATGTTAACATTACCAAATCAAACAAAAAAGCCCAGACATTCAATGAAAAACTATGCACCTTGCCCTAAAATTGCAATGAAGCTTCATGCATTTACGGTAAACTCACTCAAGTTTTGTGTTTTCTTAATACATCAGATGGTAATTGGTAGCAGTTGTGTAAGTAATTAGCAGGAACCTGAACCATCCCTGCAGTGTGGATGGGAATTTCTGGGGAGGAAGGGGAGCGGGCAGCTAAGGGCCAGTCCTGGGGCTTTCTGAGATAGATCTTGCCTTCAAATCAGCTAAAAATACGGCTCCATCTGCCATAGATGCTGCATGCTTGGATATCTTGGAACATCTCTCTCTGAGAGCCAGAATCGTTGAACAAAATCAGATTTAGGGCTCTAGATCATTTTTCTGACTGTGGTGGGTTGACCTTGGCTGGTTGCCAGACACCCACCCATCTGCTCTTTCACTTCCTCTCTTCAACAGGACAGGAGGAATCACAGACTCATAAAATGGTTTGGGTTAGAAGGGACCTTAAAGATCATAATGAGAAGAACTTCCTGATATCTAATCTGAATCTCCCTGCTTTCAATTTAAACCCATTACCCCTTGACCTATCACTACAGACCCTTGTAAAAATCCCCTGCCCCCAGCTTCTTTGTAGGCCCCTT
>NW_010246912.1:0-1607 GCF_000690775.1 Eurypyga helias
GGCGGGAAATCAAATCCCTACAAAGAGTCCAACTATTTTATTGGATTCTATTCTATTGAACCGAAAGGAATTCAGGTTTTGGAACTCACATTCGCGAGAATAAACCCAAGTGAGGCTGAGAAGCTCAGAGCAGGCTGAGGTTAAATTATTTTTTCTGCCTGTCACATGGCAAAGGAACTTGATTCTACAAAACAAAAATAACCTGGAAGTTGTTCATTCGTAGATCTTTAATCTGACGTACAGATACTCCAACCAAAGCCTTCCCGCAACGGAATGCAGGTTTATTGCTATCGAGGATAAAAGCAAGCTACAGCAATAGAAAACCCTAGTCCCACTCTGAGAAAGCCACCCCAGGTGACACTCAACTGCATGCCCTGCCCAACAGATGACTTTGGCAGGGCTGCTTCCTACCCAGAGAAGCTGTCTCATGGATAAGGCTGGGGGGTCAAGATACGCCCCCAACCCCATGAAGACACGAAGGAGCTGCTGAGCTCACGCATTACCATCTATTTTTTAATCCCTTGCCAGCCCGTTGTGTCATTCCCCAGCTGAGCTCTTCTCTCCGGTTTTCTCTTCCTTTTCTCCCTGTGTGTTTGCTGCTCTCTCTCCCTTCCCCCCTTCGCCTCAAACTTCCTCCCTCCAGCTCCTCTCTCGCAATCCTTGGCACCCTTTCAGGAAAGGCACTGCATATTCTGCCTCTCAAGTGGGCAGCAGCTACACAGAACAGCTGCCTGACAGGGGAACCACAGCACATTGCAGTCCTGCTTGGAACAAGCCTGAAACCCAGCGCAGCAGAAGATTCCCACGGGACGTAAACAAGTAAACAAGATTTATTCTTTCTTTTATGACCCGGTAACACATCAGTGAAATACAAAGCCTGTCCAGTGTGAGCAAAACCAACCTAAAGCTACCAACATTTTGTATCTCTGTCTGCTAATAAATTATTCCTTGTGAGCCTCTTCATTTAGAGGATAGGGACACCGAGGCAGAGAAAGATCACAAACCTGCACTTTCCCTCATCTTTCGAGGTACCAGCTCTGCTAGGAAGGCAGCAAAACAGGGTCTGTGAAGCCAGACTCCAGGCTCGTGCAGTGCAATAATTAACAAACAGCTCTGCAAATACAGTCTGGGATCTAAAAAAAGATGTCAGCGTCATTAGTGCCAAGCAGGAGACTCCAGGCCAAATAGTTTTGAGTCATGGCCATTGCAGTGTCAGTAGGTTCAGCACATTTTCTTAGCTGAAACCCTTCCAAGCGCACAAGGAATAAACAGAACTAAGCCACGAGGGAGCTAGAGTTCAGCGAGCATATTCCAATGACAAGACACAAGGAGGCTGTCTTGCCCGTATCTGCAGCAATTTTCACTGTTAAGAAAAAATAAGTACGGACAGTGAATGCAAAGACAAGAGGGAGTAGCAGAGCGACGGGCACTCGGGGTTGGAGGAGATGCCCATTAGCATTTATGATGATGCAGAGGATGATTTTACAGTTGTGTTTCAAGACAGAGTCTGAGTAAAGGGCAGCATTACTGCTTTGTAGAGGATTTGGAAAGGGTGACTGCTCTGCACACCAAAGCAACGCAGAAGTCACTGTGAGGAGAGAGGGAAA
>NW_010246912.1:1638-46742 GCF_000690775.1 Eurypyga helias
AACCAGCTGAAGGCTTGGACCAGGAGTCGGGACCTAGTGCTGCACTCCAGCCCTGCTCCTGCTGAGCCAGGATGATGGATGCAGAGAGCACCAGTTCCCCCACTCCCCAGCAAGGCTCAACAGTATCCAGGGCACTCCTTCTCCTAAGGGCTCCAGAACATCTTTATGGCCAAAACAGAATTTACATCCTTTACCCCCATTTTTGTGGAGCAGGATGGTCTATTACCCACTGCAAGAAAGCTCAGGTGATGGTATATGTGAACGCTCTCATCCTCTATTCCCCGTGGGGCAATTTCTTGAGCGTTCTTCTGTTCTGCACGAGCACAGAGCAACGCTTGGGCTGCACGTTCATCGAAGCACATTACAATAGCCCCTGAGATTTCTTTATAAAAAGAAAGCTGCAGCACGTTCCCATTACACCAACGAGTTCAGAAAACACAGAGGGTTCATTGGAGAAGGCTCTCTATCTCCAAAGCTGCACATCAGGCAATTTAGACAATCTAATAATTAGAGTATTTTATTAACTGACCAAAGTGAGAGCAATAGAACCTGTTAATATTTAACTTACCAGGGCTCCCCAAACTGCTGTATATTTAGCATCTTTACTGACATTTTTATACCTTCTTCTTTATGGTGCCTTGCTTTATTCTTCTAAGTCTGGTATGCTCTAAACTTCCCTGGGGAGGGAAGCATGGGACGCTGCTAAATGTGAACAAAGAGGGCAAGCTCTGCCCCAAGGTGTTACAATTCGGATGGGTTTCAAAGGGCTACGAGTGACTCAGTAACTTGAACACTTTGATTAATGAAGCAGAGATCGCCAAGAAGCACCTAGTAATCCAAACCAGGAAACTTGCCTCAAGTTTGTAAGAAGTTTTAAATCAATGGGCTGGTTTCAAAAAGAGTTCAAAAGCCCTCCTCATTAACCTAATTCTTCTCAATAAAGGTCATGAAAGTTTTGACATCAACTGCAGAATAACCCAGCCAAACTCCTAGTTGCTGTTACCTGGTCTTGCAAATCCTATTATAAATTCTGTGAGTTCTTCATTTGCTGGCTCCAAGACTGATAACAGTAAAGCCAAGCTTTTGAAATCAAATGACATGTTTGTTTTTGGAGGCTTTTCCCTTCTCCTCCCCCTCATTTCATGCAATGAAAAGAAAAAAGTGTCTAACACTATGAAGAAAGGCAGAAAAGGCCTTTGGTATTTCCTTGTGCTCCAGCAATATGACTTAAAATCCAGGGTAAACCTCACCCCCTTAATTACCCTGCGCTGATGACCAGATAAACCTATTTCTGACCACTGCAGAACCACCTTCAAGGGGGCTCATCGGAGCAGTCTGGGCTGGGAGGCTTTGTCCTGGCCCCACTTTGGGACGAGGCTGGATGTCAGCACACCCATAGGCTCTGCAGTTTCCTTGGCCACTCCAGCTGAAGGGTGCTGCAAGCTCTGCTGCGGCCTTTGGCCACGACACCTGACTTGTTCCAAAAGATTTTAAAGCTTCATGACAAGGGATGGGGCTTGGTTTGGGGTTTGAACACTGAAAACGCAATAGCAACAAAGTTACACGTACATTTTGATATAGATATAGATATGTAGGTAAAAATGCAAATACACCTCTATACGGCCCTTCCCAGAGCAAAGACACTTGCCTCCCACCTGTGACATTTTTCCAAGCAGAGCGTTCTGTTTTCTCCTATGATCGTTACTTGTCTCCAAAATTTGTGCACAATACCTTAGGTGGCAGAATAATTTATAAGTCCAAGTAAAAGCAAAGCTGTGCAGCTGCTCAGAGTTTGTGAAACTATGAAACAGGAGGGATTTCAACGCAAAAAATACTGTCTCTACACAGATCAGCTTGCCCGGAATACGATAGGTACACAGAGGCGAAGAGCTGCACGCTCAGAGCGCAGGAAGCAAAGCCTCAGCGCTGATAAAGGGAGCTGTCAGAAGGGTTGATGGTAAAGCTTTTCTTTTTTAAGTTAAAGAACATATGCCTTTTGTGTATATTTTATTTTTCATTGATTAACTCTGTCCCACGCAGCACCCAAACACAGCTTGGGCTTCAGAAGGCATTCTAACAACAGTGGGTTTGTTTTCTTTTTGTCTCTACGTGTTATGACATTTCAAGGGTTGTAGCTGGCACTTGTGTTTATAAAGCAGGGGAATTCCACACATGGCGCTAGAATAGCTATTTTAACAATATGTTACAAATATTGTCAATCCGGGGTTTTTTGCCTTGCGTTTTCAAACACATCATAAATCTAGACTAGGTTTCTGTGCGTGAACCCTGCTTACCACTGAGCTGGAGACTCTTGGCATGGACGCAAAGAGGGGTTTTTATAAATAAAACTTAGCAAAATCACTATGCACTCCATTAATTCAGGAACACTCTGCCTCAGCTTCAAAGGGGATCTTTACAGTAAAGATGGTGGTTTTGCTGCTTTAATGATTTGCTACTTGTACTTGTCATAACTACATGGACCAAATATGCACTAGCAGGGAGCAGCGGTTTAGGGAAACGCAGTTCCGTCTCCCATCCAGCTCCGCTTCACTTCAATTCAATAGATTCGAGGCTTTATATAGAAAAGCTACTTCATAAATCTAACACTTGGGCCATTGTATGATGCCAGTTACTGAAAGAAAACTACACGCACGCCTCGGGTATGTACATACCTCGCGCGCTGCTACGACATCCAACCCCAAGAATAACTGGTGACCCATGAAGTGCTCTGCATCCGAGCCAAAGTAAGTAGGGCCCATAGAGGTAAAATGATACGCACTTCATCTAAATAGTATATACTATGAGATAAGTGGCCTACTAAGACTTTCCACACTTACTTACTTAATCCTTTTATGGAACATGAAGGCTCAAATTTTTAAGTCATGTTTTATCCCAGCTTGTCTTTTACCCCAGCTCCCTGCCATACATTTATATTTATTCCTCCCTGCTTCAGGGAGGTGACATATGCTGGAGTTAAGGCTGGGAAAAGCAGTAAATTTGGACCCTATTCCTGGACAAACCTGTAGATGCTCTGGTACCTTAAGCACATTTGAGCCTCAGTTTCCCAAAACGTAATAAACGGGAACAACAATGCTGACACTCACTTGTTTTGACTTCTTATGGATATTTTGAGGAATACTGCTACTCAGAAAATACACAGCACTTCAGACAAAACCATTTGGCGTGAATTTTGATGGAAAAGCAAAAATGTTATAAGCTCGGTGAAAATAACTCTTATTTGGAGTTATTTTCTTCAAAATAAAGTAAAAAGTCGTTGCTTACAACTGCATCCACTGTGAGTTTTAGTGTGAATGAGTGCGTGGAGCTGTGCTGGAGGGACAGCCTCCCAGAAGCAAGGCCCAGGTGTCCCACGGGAGGATCTGCAGGGACAATTATTTGTTAGCCCTTGGCAGAGCCACGTTTTCTCCAGCTCTGAAGGGTTATGTCCAAGCAGAACATTACAGCATGACTTGTGTTCCTGAGTAGCTCAAACTCCTGCACAGACATCAATGATTTAATCTCATTCACTTCTACCAGTGGCTGTATTGGGTTTTTACACTTGCTCATCGTTGCAGGTCTTTTGGGAATGGAGAAGCTGAAAATAATTTTGTGCAAAGCCCCATTCCAGCAAAGCCAAACTTGCAGCCTGACCCACAGTTCTCATTTAGCCACGCATGCCCCTTTTTCTTCTTTAATCCCGTCTTTCGTACTGTTCCCTGTCCCTCCGTTCTCTTCCCAAATAACTCATCTCTCTCCTATCCAAAGCCAGATTCCCTTGCAGTACCCCAGAACGGCCTGCCGCTGCTCCCTCCGACCATTCGTTTCTTTTGTTGCTGCAGAACATTTCCCCAGCACCGAACGGCAGGATGGAAACAGCAGAAAGGAACTTGGGGGAGGGCTACAGCTGCCCCAGGTCCCCTCCAGATTTTCTTTGCCAACTTTCCTTAGCTCTCTTTCCACGAAGTGGGGGTTGCTGCAAGACAGCAATGCATGCATAAAATATATTAAGTGAATAAAATGCTTCCCAAAGGCAGTCAGCCCTCCTCCAAAAGGAAATACGAGTCACCCTGGGGCTCTCTTCAAAGAGCACCGAAGGAACAAAGCAAAAACAGTGTGCAGCTACACACTACAGTCAACATCACTTGGAGGGTATGAATCGGGCACAGCAACTCATCCTGCGTCTCACCCTGTTGGGTTACATCCTTCTGAAACTGCACTGTCTGCCCAGCTCATCTTCGAGACGAGCCCTGTGCTCCTGTTTCATGTACATGTCTGCTTGGTGGGAGATATCAAGACCAAGTCTAATAACTTCAGCCAGTACTGGAAACCAAGAGGGTGGGATGGCTGGAATCACTGAGGTTTTGGTCTTCAGAGGGATTTCAGCATGGCTCTGAGTTCAAGGAGCTCAACTGCCTTTACCAGATGTGGTCACAGGTTGTGCTTATCCCCTTTAGAAAAGCTGTTCACTGGGTATCATAAAGAAAATCCCAAACCTCCTTAGAAGCAGCCTTTTCCTTTGCCACATCACAGCTCATTTATGTCTGTTTTTTATAGACCTCTAACCAATAGAAACCAAGTCCCCTAACCTCCAGGAACATTGGATTTTTTTTTTTTCCTTTAAAGCCAAGCCCCACATCATAGTTCTCCGGCTCTTCTCCATTCAGCATGCACCAAGATCTCACCACCACCTTTCCTGCCTGCCACAAGGTATCACAAACTGGAACTGATGCTCTCAAGGTGATGCCCAAGACCATGTTTTAACCCCCAAGCTACCCTGCTCCCTTAGCACACTTATGTTTTTCAGAGTAGTATTAGTTGAAGATGACACAGGGACACATTTGGTGGTATCTATGTACTTGCAGACCCAAACACCTGTACAGTAACTTCTAGCAGGTATTTAAGTGAGATAGGCACTTCATTTACAAATTCATACGTAGTTCTACAAACCAATCTTTCTAATATTAGTTTGGCTTCCAACTCTATAAAAGAATAAAGAATATTTCAGAAGAACAAAAGCATCCCTCCTCCACACTTTAAATTGTATGAACTTTCAAAATTAGAAAAAAAAAAATCTAATTTTGAGCCCTTTTATGTGTTCTAATCCTCTCTCGTTCTTTTTTTAATTTTGAACACAGCTGTCTGTTGTACTTTCTCAAATGATGCCAGATGCTGGGTTCATCAACCAAACGCATGAAAACAATGGTTTGAAAGCAATTAGAAGCACCGAGGCTGCACCGAGGCTCATATTAAAATGTGATAACACTGTTCTAGTGGGAATTGCAACGCTGCTGCATTTCTGACATTTCTGTGCTGCCAGACAGACAGGATGTGCTGGAAGTGGGCCCTGATCGAGGAGGTATCATACTGGAATTTATTCCTGGAGTAAATGAAGGATTAGCTGAGTTGGAACACTCACAAGGATTTTTATTACAGCCCCAGCTCCCACCTTGTTTGAACACTGGCAGATCCTGTCTGTGCTCATATCACAACCATTATTTAAGGAGAAAGGACAAACCCATTGAACCACAAGACTTGGCTGTGCCCAATGCTCCAAATCAGGAATCAGAGCTGAGCTCCACCGATCCAATACAGAGTCACAGGAGCTCCAGGTCAGCTCAGAGCAAATACATATCCATCAATTGGCTCCAAATACACAGAAGTACCCACTGACACGGCTTGTGACCTACAGGCACCCTGGAAAGTTTAAATCATCACCCGCGTTATTGCAGAAATGAAGATCAAAGTCACAACCAGAATCTCCCAGCTTGTTAACAGACATAACAAGAGATGGTCACAGTCCTGAAAAATTTACAACCTGACCATTTGTCTACACCTGGAGGTTGATTCAATTTCAAGTTTGGGTTAACATGAAGCAATGAAACTGGAGGAGACTTGCGGAAGGTTACCCAACAGTCTGTGCTCCTAAACCAATGGCTCATGGGAATATACTGCCCTTTCTGAACTTTAAACCTTTTCTAGAGACAGGAGTTTTGCAGAAACATTTCCTGCACTTGGCCAAGACAACGTTTATGTCAACACTGCACAGTTTGGTATTATTTGCTCTCAAGAGTAAGGTGAAATGGACTTCTGCTGCCCAGAAAGAATACTAACCCCAGTTCACTACAGCTCTGTCCCTTTCCAACCCGATGAACTGCCACCCACAGCTCTATATCCAGTTTAATCGCTTCTCCTTGATGACTTTGCATAGAGGACACCACGTATATTCAATCCATCCCTGCTCCCCAAGTTCACAGCAGCGAGAAAACACCCCTCCTTTCCCACCAGCTTGTACTCACCTCGGGGCAGAAATTCCAAGTGGTACCTAAAAGACAAAAAAAAAAAAAAAAAAAAAAAAAGAGAGACATAAGTACACATTATTTTCTTAATGATTTGTTCCAGCCTGATGAATAAGTGACAGATGGGAGAATTACGCCAGAAGTGCTGCCAGGGATCCAGCGAATGGCCACCACACGCTTTGTGCAAGAAGGTTCAGGAGGAATTGTGAGTCCTACAGATACCAGCTGTCCCCGTGGCATCCTCTGCTACCCAAGGAACCTCCTTCACATCTCCTCCTCTCAAAAAGTTTCAAAGGCTCCCAACTTCCCTCCGTTAGAACCGGTTTCTTTCTCCAAATGCAAAGTTCTACATGACCTTTAGCTCTGCAGCCTTAAAGACCTTTAAGGTCCCTTCCAACCCAAGCTATTCTATGATTCTGTGGCTCAGCCTCATCTCACACCTTCCCTTACAGCAGCAGCATGGCAGAGGGCAGCCCACACCCTGCCTGCTTCTGGCCATGCCAAAGAAATAATCCCCCATGGATTTCTTCATCCCTCACACTGTGAGCACATCTCAGGTTGACATCTGAGTCATTTTAATAAGGGAACAGCACTGGCGAGTTTTGGAAACAGATCAAGGATTGGGGATAAACCACAAAGTGACCCATTCACAGGCAAGATGTGTAACAAAGGGTTGGTCTATAGGCATTAGTGGCAAGAATCCAGTATGTAAAAATCCAATCAATTTGTTTCCTCATTAAAAGCCTTCATGAAGAAAATGATTTAACACAAACATTCAAGCTACTGACACAGATTAATTAGAAAACAACAACAGAATTCTGATTAAGGGCATAATATTTATTTGACTTGTTTGCTTTGGACGAAAAAAAAATTGAAAATGTGCACAGACAGAAGAAACTTTCCTGGGAGAACAGGCTCAGCAATAAATAAAAGCTGCGTTACGTTGGAAGGAGTCACACCGCTGTGCCGAGTAGTGAGAAAGGGCTGCAAATTTCTCAAGGCCTTTGGATGCCCCTGGCAGTGGTCCCCCATTTTTACAATGAGCTCTTTGCTATCCATCCTACAGCAGCTATGTCTTATCTCTGCAGCCCAGAGGAGTGACACCACCTGCCCAAGGTCAGGGGAACCATCAGAGCAGCTCCATCCTTTTGTTTCCCGCCAGCATTAACTGCTACTCAACATTTGCTTTGAGAATTTCAACATTTGGATTGAGAAACCTCCCCTCCCTGGGCTCAACCTCTGCTCTGCGAGAGAAGAGGGACCTGCCTTCCCCCGACCCCCCAGGTCCAGCATCCCCAAGAGGTGAAATAATTGTGTCTCCTGAACAGACGACTGCAAGACAAGGACAGCCAAATCACTTCTTTTGTGAACTTTTGTCTCTTGTGCTTGAGAGACTGTCCTAATCTCCCCTGAACATGTTTTAGTGATAACATTTACTGCACTAGGACCAAAATGATTTTCTGTCACTTCTAATTCCAGTTCAATAAAAGTATAAGAGCTTTGTTTCTAACCTCTGTCATTTTTAATACAGTAAAATGGTTTAAAAAAAATGTAAAATTGAGTTCCATTTCCTACCGGACCAGCAAGCCCGTGTTAGCTTCACTCTGATCACATTTAAGGGGGGAAATACCAAAAAGATGCTTTGCCTTTTTTTTTTTTTAAGCATAAGGAAACAGTCAAAAATTCTAATCTCATTAGATCAGGATGTGTCTTTAATCTCATGCTTTGATCATATTCACTCTGGAAAGGCTTAAACAGAGACTGAAAGTTAGTTTAAAATTTAATCGGGAGTTGGGGAAGATGATCTTCTTATGGAAGATGAAAGAGTAATGATCTAATTCCCTCATCTGCCACTGACTGCATGAAAATCTTGAATAAATTACTCACCTTGAGAGCTTAAAAGGCACCCCCATACAATGCCACAGTACTTTCAGTATGTTCACTTACAGGATTCCTTTCTTCCTGATGTTCTGTACATGTCTAAGACAGGGTGAGGGGGAAGCGTGGCTTTCAGCATCCCTCCTTTCCCCCACCCCTTCCTGCAGGTAACTTCAGCTTTATCTACCCAGCGACTTATATTTTCACAATTCTCAGAGGTGGCCAGAATAGTCTTTTCTGTTCCTGCATCACCCAAGAAGTGCAATTATTTGGGTGAGATGCCCATTTTGCCGCAGCAGCCTAGGTAGGAACTCGGGCCGGTTCCAATACACCTACAGCCCCCAGTCCCATGTATGCTTACAGCCCGAGAACAAAGCCTGTTTCTGTGCAGCAGAGGAGGAACTCGGCTGGCAGAAGGAGGTTGGTCATGTTGGGCCGTTCTCCAAAGTACAGATCTTGAGGCCAATCACGATTCTCATTCCCAGTTAAGACAGCACTGACTGACAGGCACGTTACACCTTTAGCACACCCTGTCTGTGGGTAACAGGCACTTACACAATGTTTTCTTCTTTAGCTTTGCAGGAGTTTACCTGGAAAGTTACAGTCCAATAATTTCTCACAGCAAATAATTAAAATAAATTGCAATTGCTCCATACACGTCCTCCCTAGAGCCAGGCAGTATAAGTTCAAAACCAGAAGCCTAATCCTTATTCAGTGGCATCTTTATTTTGGATGTTATTTGTCTTAGGATCAGGTTGGACATTTTCACCCTTAATCAACAGTTTTTAGATCTCTCGAACACCAAGAGTAAAAGCTTCTCATTCATTTTCTTAACAAAAAGTTTGGGAGTAGGAAATGCATTGGGATACATCCCCCAAGAAAAGAACCGGTTAAGGCAAAACAAGCAAAGAGTTTTCAGCCAAACAGGACGGTCCCATCTACATCAGACCTTAAGAAAGCAGAGGGACACAGGGAAAACTCTTGTCAAATGACTAAGTAGCTTCAGCCAAACGAGCTCACAAAGGAATCTATTGAGAATTTTGATGCAATATGTAAAGTGAGGAACTAACCCAAAAATATCTGATTTCCATTACAAAGCCAAAGAACGAGTGTTGCACTGCCAGTATTTAACAAAAGACATCCTATAAGTATTTCCCCCACACAGTTCAGCAACAAACCATCCACCTCTCTCACCTCATCGGTACATATTTCAGGCCAGACAGGAAGAAGCCACAGATTTGTTCTGCTGAAAACACAAACTGTTTCTCACGATCGTACAGCCTTGGAGGTTACACACTCAACAAGCAAACAGAGGGGCTTGCTTTTCTGGAATTGTTTATGTTCTTTGCTCCTGAAAAACACACAGAGCCCAGTTCTAATCCATCAGTCTCCTAGTAGCAGTGTCTCCAACTGGTCCCAATCAAAATTGCAACTCAACTGTGTAAACAGACCTCAGAGGGTGAATTGTGATGAGAAAGAGTGGAAGAAAATGCTGTTCATGTTGGAAAGGGAGATGGAGTCACAGAGCTGGCAGGTTTGCCAAAAAGCCTCCTTCCCACCAGGAACCCACTGTCCTTAACAGCTTTGAGCCAGAACGAATGTTTCTCAGTGACTGGTCTGTAAGGACCAAAGCTTTCTCCTGCCTCCCACACAGACAGGACTTGGTCTTCAGAAAGGAGAGGTGCTTCCAGGACACACCACGACCTTGATCAGAGATCTTCTTGCACTGCTTTGTAACAGAAGCAAGGTGGGGAGTGTGCTCTTGCTATACCAAGAGCATCAGCTGGGCGCTTGTGAGGTTTGAAAACAAGTTCTCCAAATCCTACCCTTCCTCGTACGGTATGATGGCTTCACCCTCACAGGGTGTGCTTTTCCGAGGCTCTTGTACTCAACAGCAGTCACCTGAGGAGAGTGATGCTGCCAGGCTTGACCAAGCAGGACTCCATTCCTTGCAGATGCAGGTCTAAGACTTCAACACTATCACTTCAGCAGCAGTGTTTTATCCAGGGAAGCCCAGAAATATCCCTTCTTGTTCCAAAAGGAAGAGCAGGTTAAGCCCTAGAATATGCAAGGATGAAATTGCCCACCAAGGTCAGTATTATTCCTATCACACTAGCTCTGGATTTGCCCTTTGGTATGAGCACAGAACTCGTTTTCTTGGAGCACCAAGATAATTTGGTTTTATTCCTATATTCCCAACCTTTACACAAAACTCAGGCAGCAGATCTACTCCAGGCCTCTAGTCCTGGGCATGGGGGCAGGGGGGGAATGTGTGTGTGGTGTCACAGATCTCATCATTGCACAGAAATCCAGCAAAATACATGAGGAACACACCCACTCCTCCCATCCACAACTTGAGCCTGCTGAGCAGCATCCAGGGCTTGCAGCAAATCCCAAAGCTGAAGGAGTCAGACCAGATCCATTTGGGACTAGAAGCAAAAATTGCTGTCTGAAATCTTACGGTCTGTATCATGCAAGGGGTCAGACTTGATGGTTATAATGGTCTCCTTGCAGCTCTAAAGGCTATAAAAGTCTAAACCCCACCTTCCTCTCAGACTCAATTTCAGCAGAAACCATAAAAGAAAGTCAGGTTTCAATCAAATTTCCTGTATTTTCCTGTCCAATTAAGAACACTAATATCACCACAGATGATATTTAATTAGATATTTCAAGACAGTCTAATTTGTTTGGTGCACAGTATTTGTTGGTTTTTAATGTTGGCAAAAAAATTTTAAAAATCAATGCTGTACAAGATTTCAAGCAGGAAAAAAAAAACCCAGATGAAAATGGGATTGAGGAGCTCACCATTAGCAAAGTCGGTTACAAACCACTTCAAATGCATTTCTGGGTTAAATGTTACAGAAGCAGCAGCAGCAGCTATGCAAAGACTCTGGTTACACAATTTCAATCATTTACAGTCCTCAGGTTTCAGATTAACAATGCATTCACAAGGAAATGGATGGGGAAACAGGGGTAATTTTATCAGCTGGAATGGAAAATGATGCAAATTACTGAAAGGGGTCTAACCCAGAAGGCACCAAACAGCATTACTGGCAGAGTGAATGGCCACACTCACCCCAGGTATAAAAGCAGGTAGAATATAACAACAGCTGAATTGAATTTGTGCCCCTGCCACGCCGTATATTAACACGGGAGGATTCCTTCCTCAACATTCCCCAAAAGGAGGGAGGAAAAAATATCCCTTACTGAGATTACGGGATAAATTGGGAACATCCTAACAGAAACTTCACCAGGCTTTAAAAAGAAATAATCACCACCATCAGCATTAAACTTGACTGGTGAAAACTGAAGGAATGCCTGGGCTCACACACTCCCAGGCGCAGATGTACTGGTGCCCGGTGCTGGGGGGCTTTAGATCCCCAGCAACACCAGCTGGTGCAGTGCACGCTGAAGCCAGTGCTCCCCCTGCCCCAAGCAGGGCCACGTCTCCCCTGCACAAAGGGGAAAAAAACCCCACCCACAGCCCAAGGAGCTCATTTTTAGGCTGGAAAAACTCAAATCCAAAGGCTGTCAAGTGCTTCTGGAGTGACAAGGACTTTTGGTTTTTTTGCAGAATGAATCTGTATTTAATGGCCAAAGTAAGTGTGAATGAAATCCTGCTCAGCAAGATTGTTTCCTTGCTGAGCAAATAAGTTTCCTCTCTCTGAAGAACGTGAAGGAGAACAGCACTTTGCCTAATTAAGGACAATGTGGTAGGGCTGTAGTCCAGCCCTGGCATTAATGTGCTGAGCTCAATTATCTGCCCATCAGGTCACATTCTTAAACTCCTTTTTATCTTGGTATCACACGTTATTCAGCATAATGAGTTTAATAATGGTAGGAATTACAGGCAGTGCATTTACACTAATGAAGCAAAATTACCCTGAAATTGCATTTTCTTTAATTTCAGTCTTAAAACTTTAAAATATGGCTGAAAATTGAAGTAATAAATGGAGTTAATACAGTTAGAAGTTTATTAAAACTGGCCAAACACACTGCTATCGACAAAATTTTGGATGTATTTCGATTAGAGTCTTTTACAATGCTACTGTAATACCTCACCACACAAAAGATCAAGTTCAACCCAATAATTAGGCAAAGTTCCCCTGTTGTTGAAGTATCTCCAGTTCACTACACCCACAAACCATGAAAACCAGTAGCTTATTGATTTGTGACAGCATGTACGAACCATGTGCTGCGACAGCTTGCTGAGATTTGTAGCACAGCCCCAAAGACACCCAAACCAGAGGAGGTCACACTGGGTTCTCTTTACCCTTACACTTCTATTTGGGGTGAAACCGCCCTGTTTCAGCCCCAGCAGCAAGTGCAGGATTTCTTACTGACAGTAACACCGTCAGGGACAAACATGGCCAAGAGCCCAGCAGGATCTACATGAGGGCGTTACTTGTTCTTGGGGAGCGGATTTGGGTATTTCTGCAGCTCTGACTGAAACAGGGTATGGAAACACACGGGTACATGTTGCATTGGGAGCATCTCTGTCCCCTCCGCCGCCTTATTCTGCATCTCTGCACCACGGGTGAGCAATTTCTAAGCTGGGAGGCTGTATTTATTTTTCAGTGTCAAGAGCAAGGCTCTCAGTGGCAGAACCCAGCCTCTGGTTGAAAACGCAGGGCAGCTATGGCATTTTACTACACAATTAAACATTTAAACCTCATCCCAGACCTATGCTAGAGACCTAAATCACTTGAGCAGGCAGGGAACGTCTGCTGTGCAGGCTGGGAAGCCAAGGCACAGCACTCGTGACCTTGTGACACTGCACACAGATACCAGCCTGGCAGCACAGTGACAGCAGACATCCAGCAAAGACCCTGGCACCCTTCAGCAGACCAGGACATACCTGGAGAGGTCCCGTATGTGAGAAGTTTGGTTGCAGAGTTAAAAGACCACATGCACTTGTCCTCACTCATAGCACAGTAGCAGCACTGTGAATACTGCCACAAGCTTTAAGGAGGATTAGATGACAAGGCAGTCAAATGAGGTTTGAGGGCCTGTTACCCAAAGGTGATGAGCCTGGCCTATGCTCAAGCTCCTGCTGCTGATAGGAATGCCAAAAAATGCTCCTGTGTGTTAGTTATGAGTAGCAGGATCGGGCCTCGGGGTCACATCGGTGTTCAGTCACAGCGCAGCAAATTAAAGGTAGAGTTTCAGTGTCTATTTTGGATTTCCTAGTGGGCGTATGCAAGGAACTCAACTCTCTTCATTTTTGCTTTGATATACAGCAGGTCTGCCTTGCCCTCTTTTTAGCACTATTACATTTCGCCTCAGAGAAAAAAAAAAGAGACTAAGAATTTGTTTCCATCAATGCAAACTCGCCTTCCTACAGGGCGTTTAAATGACTAGCTGACTCCAAGGGGTTGGAAGAACTATTTATCTCTATATTTTCAAATAAATCCCATTCTCCTCATCTCACCCCCTGCCATTGTAACTGCTCTAGACATGTCGAAATGCTGAGGTGAGGTCATTTAACAGCAAGAGGACGGGGTTTTTTTTTGTTACTGCTCTTGCCAAAGGACAAAAATGGGCTTGTGTTCCTGAGCGGAGTCATGTATCCGATTCATCCCAGGTGTCGGACATCTGCTGCTAGCTCTGCAGCCGGCTTTGTTAGGACACAAGAAACAGCAGCAACGTTCCCAAGGAACAACTTGAAACAAACCCTCGGCACCAACGGACCTAAAACAGGAGCAACTGACAACCTTGGGGCTTCTGGAAGGCAAACAAAACCCAGCACCACATCCTCCACCTCAAAGCTGCTTTTTAAGCAATTTTTATCTATTACAAACATTTTCTTTTTCTGTTCAGGACTCGAGATGGGTCCTCAGCCTATGGCCAGGACACAGGTACATGCTACTGTGCTGCGAGAGCCACATCCCTCACACAGGTATCCCTGGGGACCAATCCTGCAGTTGTGTTCTGTGGCCTGTTTTCCTGGATGCCATGCAAAGCAATCAGAGAAAGCAATTTAAAACAAGGATATTATCAACAAAACCAAAGATATGATGAGGAAAAAAGTTACCAGGCCAAGATTTACATGAATGATTGAGAAGTGGAATAGGATCTGACTTAGTAGGGAGGGTGAAAAAAAGAAAAAAGAGAAAGAAAAGAGAGCTGTTTCAACACAACAGTGCACTTTAAATAACCAAATGAATTCTGAAAGTAAAACGGTACGGGGACTCATAACTCAGCCCTATGGTGACAGCCTCCCCACAGCCGCCGCCTGCAACACCTCCGACACGGCTCCTTGAGCAAAAATACCCCAGACTGCCTCGGCAAAAATTATAACCTGCAAACACAATCCGCTCCCTACCTACCGCACTTCTTGCGGCGAGACGGGAACAATATATCCTCACAGGTAGCACATGGAGACATAAAGCCCAACCACTTGTTCACATTATAGTCATCAGCGAACCTCCTGGTGGGGGAATGTTATGAGGCCATGGGGAGAGCAGCGATATAAAGACCTGACAGCCAAGTTACAGGAACAGTTATTGAGACTGGCTCAGGATAATCATACTAGATGAAGCTCTTCCCTTTCAGAGACACATGTGTCTCTCCCCAGTAGTTGAGCAGTTTACTTATATCCATTATGAACCCAAATAATGAAACACTACACGCCGCGTTGTGTTTCACCCTGCAGAGGTGAAACGCCGAAAGCGGGGCTCAGGAGAGGCAGGCGCTTCCTGAAGACGGCAGCTGATGATTTCCTGAACACCCACCACAAAAGCCACAGGAAGCTCCCCGAAGAGACGAACCCGCGCCTCATCCCCAAGAGCAAGACCTGCTTAGATCCTTTCAAATAAAAAGATACAGTCATCGTTACAGTAATCTCCCACCACAAATCATTGCGTTAATGGCTCAGGTCAGAACGAGGACATCTGTATACTCTGTTCTTCTCACCCTTTCCAAATGCCACCAAGCAATAACACAAGCAGGAAGTCAGCAGTGCCCTGCAGTCTTTGCTCAAGGGTCTCACTTTCCTCTCCAGAAGTACCTACAATTTATTTCAATAAGCAACAGGACCGAGGCCCATATCTGAACCTGAGCATCCAGGAGGAATTTGGTATCGCCTCTCCTCCTGACGCAAAGGCTGCTTCATCAAATTTCCTGCTTGTATGAGATGACTTTGTTCTAGAAGCTTTATCCTAAATTGTATTCTTCGGCTGAGAAAGAGCTAAGAGGCAAGGTGGAGTTCTGCTTCACAGCATCAGCGTTTGCCCCGAGACCCTAAAGGCTGCTCCTTCTTGAGCAAGTCACCAAACCCGCAGACAACCTCTAGAAAGCCAAAGGTCCATGGGATGATGGTCATAGCAGCATCTTTCCCCACAGCTCAAGCACTACTCACCACCAACAGCACACAGACAGACCACCGACTTCAGGGGGCTAGAACAATCCAGGGTTTCCGAGTTTGCCAAATGCCCCACACTTATCAAGTTCCTCCCTATCTGTTTTTAATTCATTAAAAACAGACAGAGTTGGGTTATATGAAGATAAAGAGCTGTCACTTTTAAAGTCACATGCCCTCAGGACAGCTGATAACAGCTTTATTTGATGTCTCAATACTTCAGGTTCAGAGTTCTGCCCACTTAACTCTTCCATCCAACACCAATACCTGCCAATGAGTGGGGATTTTCCAGAAAAACCACAATCTGTTACAAACATGCAATCAAGCCCTTTCTTCTGCAATACTACAGGACACTGCTATACACACACATACACCATTCTTCCATCAGATATGCTACGGTCCCGTTTTCCAAAGGCTTCCATCTTCTGCATTCAGCTTGTTTCAATTATTCAGGGCAACCCAGGCTGATAGTTACACAGTCCCGAGTTGCTGAGTAAAACTGATGCTTAATTAGCCAGCAGGAAAGATCGATTAAGATACAGCAGGACATCTTGCAAAGTTCTTCAGTGGGACTGCAGGGAATAGAGTCCGGCTGTGCCCTTCCAAAGGATAAAATTCTCTGCTTCTCAGGGACTCGACAGCAGTTTTATTTAAACTGGATGCTTAGATCAGTCAGCCACCCTGAGTTTTATTGTCAGGTCTGAACTTCAAGCGACACAACTCATATCTTATAACTAGAGCATTAACAGCAAGCTCTGGATCACGTTTCTAGCCAAAAATATAATGCTGCTGAGACTGAAAGTTTCATTTAAGCCTCCAGCAACCTGTTTTCCGTTTATGTTCCTCAGTTTTCCCCTAGCACAACAGAATAACCTTTGTTTCGTTCACATCCAAACAATGCAGCTCATGTACTCGTGCAGGACCGGAACAGGTCTGAGTTGACAACAGCATGTGACACCCCAAGGAGTGATACTGTTCTAGAGCACTTTTAGAAAGTAAAGCAGACAACACAAACCTGGCTTTGACTTGCTGGAAACCAAAGAGAATTGCATCCCTCTGCTCCCTTGCTTTAGCAGTCAAGTTTTCATTCTGCAGTCCATCTGCCAGGTAAACTTCAGCATCTGGGAAAGAGAGAGTTACAGGTTAAAACTAACCTGTCCTTGGCTAAAAAACCTGAACCTGGCTGCACACTGGGATGCCTTTGAAGCACCACTCCAGGCAGTCTGACCTAGAGACAAGTCAGTCTGAAGACTGCATTTGGAGAAGTCAAGGCATTGAACTGATTGCGGATAGAAGAGGATCTAAATATTGCATGTGGTTACAGAGCTTCCCTCCAGTTGCAGTGGTATAAGGCAAATAAGCAACTGCAAAGAAGCCACCAGGTAGAAAAAAAAAGAAAGAGGGAAGTGAAACATGGATAAGTATTGGACTAAAGCGTAAGCCCACCTGCCTCTTTGCTGCCCCAAACCCTAAAAATCTGCTGCTGTGAAAGACTTCTGGCATTAAGGAAGGACACAGACGTGGTTAATCCTGTTCAGCGCAGGATCTAAAGCACTTTTAAAACAAGATATCCACTGGCACTTCAAGGAAACCCTGACCTGTGGATTTCAGGAGGGTGATCTTCGTAAAGGACAAGCACTGAACAACAGGTTGGTGGTGCACTAGCCTACGCGCATTTGTGCCATGACATAGGTTCTCCCACAAGGTTATCGCTGAAATACTACACCCTGTGCTTGCTCAACAGAGACAGCTAGGCAAAAGTAAATATGGTATTCTCTCACCTGGAAACCACATCTATATGCAGAAATTTAGCCTGAGCTGGAAGATAAAAGGATTAAGTGTCTTCTATTTGCATAAATATTTATGTGCTTTACAGAAATCTCAAAAAAAGTCTCACAGAAAACAAAAAGGTTCCAATCACCTGCTCTGTAGAGGAGAATCTCACCCTTGTGCTTCAGTGGCCTTACTGCCTGTTTCCCCTGGCAGAGAAGAGATTGGCTTCAAAGCTATGGTGTTGTGCATCCACAGGCCTCTCCAACCTTTAACTTACACCCCATACTGTGCCACTAATGTCAGTTTAATATCCTGCTTGCATGACTTTCGGCTCCTTATGCTTCAGCTGCCAGTACAACAGCCAGCACTGTTTAGCACACCCCAGGAATCTGCACAGCTCCTTAGAAACAGCTCCTCCACCTGCAAGCACATCTCAAGATCAAAATGCCACAAGAGAAATTCAAACCTTTTTCTGTTAACATCATGAGCCCTCATTTCTTTTTGTTGCCTGCTCATGACACTCCAGAAAGGCCTAGAGCTTGGGGGAAAATGGGGAAGAAAAAAAAAAAAAGAGCTCTCTTCAGAGAAGAGCATAAGGAAGGACATGGAGGGGAACAAGGCTCATGCTTGGGCATCCCCTAGGAACAGGACCCTCTTCCCATCACCTCTTTAGAGTGACAGATGGGCAGGGCCAGGGAGACCCAACTCTGCCCACAGCAGCCTGGGAAAGAGCAGTGAAACCAGATGATAACACTCGTCTCCATAACAGTCCAGTTCTTCCTGGATTTATTCAGCCGAAAGCACACATTTCCATGGCAGCACTTGCTAACAAGCACATTTCAGCCAAATGCAGGCTCATCCAGGTCCTCACAAGCTCCTTCTCTGTCTCCCTGTCTTTCCTCCTACCAGGAGGGCTCCTGACCCACAAGAGCTGGGTCCGAGCTGACTGTGCCTCATACTTGCAGCCACCACTCCGCAGCTAAGACAGTTGAAGTCTGAATACAGCACTGAGCTGCTGAAGCATCCCAGCACAACCCCTCTGATGTGGGGATGCACAGTTGTCACGTCGCAGCAGCCGGGCGGTGATGTTAATTCACAGCACCGCTCTCAAACCCACACCTACATCCAGCAGCGGTTTTGGGAGCTCCAGGAGCTCAGAGGTGCCAGGCCAAAATGCCTATTAATATCAATTCACTGCTAGTAATTTAGCCCTAGGTGGCCTGCCTGGGTTAGCACAAAGGCTTTGCCAGAACAGCTGAGTGAAGCTTTTTAAATCCCAGGCCAATCCTGTAATCCTTAAACTAAGTTTCATTTTCAGTACATCTCTGTGCAGTTTTAATTGTACATCTAAGATACAGTACCAGCTCGTGACAAGCCTAACAATGCTGAGGCTTACACTGCTTACAAATTACATAGAAAGTACCAAAGTACATACATCTAAGGACAAAGGATATATCTTGCTCCAAGGAGCTCACTTAAGAACAGATGAGGGTAAGGGGACAATTTATTATATACAAACCAGCAGAAAAACAGCACAGTAGAAATGGGTCAGCAAGAGAAACTACGTACAGGCTCTTATTTCCACAGTGAAAGAGCAAGCAAGAAAAACTGCTCCCTAAACTTGTGCAAATATCAGTTGCATCCCTCTGTCATTTTTAAGCGCAGATTAGCTCCATGAGTATGCGATTAGCTCTAATACGGTATTTACTTACTGGGATGTCAGCACGGATCAGCTGCTGGATAAGTTATAGTAGAACTCGGGTCACTTCTGCAAACCAGGCAGAGCCCCTTTCAGAGCCAACCACTATGTTTATAGCACCAGGAAATGAAAAAGAAAGCCTAACCATAAACTCTCAAAGTGGATCAGGAAGAGCAATATGTAAGCAGCTCTAGAGTAAATCACCCTAATGTTAGTTTTACTGCTTGTCGGTAACATTATATTCTTGATGTTTATAGATTGCTCTCTGCGATCCACTCTGAAAGTTTACAGGACTCTCCTTTTCATTTCCCGCAGCTAAAAAGGTAAGAGGGAAAAAAAAGAAAATACAGCTGAGATTTCATCAAGTGTTTCAGAGGAGTTTCTAGAGGCAATTGCAGTTATCCACTTCAATTCTGCAGGAGATGCACAGCATCATAAGAATTATGTCACAACCACTGAAGTCCAGGTAGTAAATAACCTTTTAATGGCAGCACTAAATTCTAGGAGTTAATCAGCACTCAATGAGCAGAGCTGAAAGGTATTAAGATGCCATGGGTATTCTCTCCATGCACATACACACAGTCACTTTCATTTTTTTTGCTCTTTTCTACTCCTCTGCCATCAGGAGGCTGCCAACAGAAATCCAACACTCCACGGGCAGAGGAGCTAGTCCCACAAACCACAACGTTTTAGCCGTGCAAGATGACGCTGAGCCAACCAGCCTGTTCCAACATTGACTTGATGTTTCCCACAATCCCTCCTGCAGTTTATCACCCCAGCTGGCTGGGAAAAATTAGTTTAAAAAAGTTTAGGACACCTATCAACACAGAGTGCAGATACCTTGAGCTTCCGCGAGACTGCATTAATATTTCCGGGATGCATCCCAAGACAGGCAGGGATTTGGAAGGCTACTTGTGTCATCCCCTGTCCCACTTGTCAAAATGAAAGCTGTAAACTATCACAGAATGTTTGACTTTTGTGCAAGCTCAAGAAAGGATGGTTTAATTCTGAAACAACATTTTTCAGAGGACCCTTCCTGCTTTTGTGGGGCTGAGTCAGAGAAAACCTTGAGACATGAAGCAATCTTCATCCATCCTCCCGCAACAGACTGAAAGGGACCTTCTCCCCTATGCAATGGGCAACAGGGGAACTGAGAATAGCTATGAAGTTCCAAATTCCCCAATATTTTACAACCTGGAACTACTCCTGACGCTATGTCGATGCTGGCTGTGGTGTTCTTCCCCTCATGAAACAGAGCATCTTACTGCTGATTTTTAAAGCAACACTGAGGCTGCCTGCCTTGCAATTCACAGCTACCAGCTCCGTTCGGCTGTGCAGGTGCAGTCACAGTCTCCCAGTGCAGCACCTGCTCCATCCCTCCCGGTGCCCAAACTGCAGCAAGAAAATGGCTTTCCAGACCTACCACCTGAAATGAAGCGGATCAAGCAAGGCAGGCAAAGGGAAGACAGTCAGACCGCCTTTGCCTCTACACACAAAATGAGAAGCCCAGGGTTTCTCAGAGATGCATCACGGTTTTTAGAACCACCGTTTCAGCCTTCAGAGGAGGTTTGTGCTAATTAAACATGAAAAAGCCTTAAGCAAAAGTAGTCTTAAAAGGGACCTGACTGAGCCAAAAGTGAAACCCTGTGCAATTAACTGACAACACAGTGTTAATGACAGCTTGGATTGCATGTTTGCGAGATGGGACTTAAAAGTCATCTAGTTGCTGCAACCACATCTACCCATAAACAGAGAACAACAGGCATTCCTAGGCATTGCAGGGCTGCAGTGCAGAGAGAATAGTCATGTTGTGCTGGCTTTCAACCGCTGCAACCTCAGAGATGTCTTAGGTGATAGTAACACAACTGTTAACAAGCAAGCCATCAACTACCTGCTTCTGTGCATCAGCCCTGCAAACCTTAACATAAGGAAGCAGATACTGCCGGTACAAACAGAGGAGGAAAGGTACTGATGTAATTTTTATTTTAAATACAAGAATTCTTATGGTGATGCAGTTTGGAAACACTGCACTAGCTCAAGCTTCGTTTCCAGGCTGCGTGGCTAGAAACCTCTCAGCGCGGGAAGGCCTCAAGACCATATAGATTGTTAAGACACAGCAAGTTTGATACAGAGGTATGTGACATGCAATTAATCTCCATTCATAGCCTGCTATACTTGTCAGCAAACAAAGGCTGTGCTTTAGAAGGAGATCTGAAGCCTTCAATTAAAAACAGTCAGCTAACAAGAAAATAATCTAAGTTAAAGGAAGGTGGCAGGTGCAGAAATGAGTTGTTTACAAAAGTGTCAGCGCTGAACAATAAAGTGCTGCACATCAAAAACGTGAAAGGGTGAACTTCATCAAAGCCCCCGTGATTAAAAAACAGAGGAGAAAATTTACACCTACATCTGGGGGAAGACACAAGGCATTTGGAAGAGAGCTTTGATGGGCTCAGAGGCTGCACATTCTCCCTCAGACTGACAGATCCCAGGACTGGAAGTTATCCCACATCTCAGAGGGGAAGGAAGGGGCGAGTGCTCCGTGCTGCCAGGAGACATCGCGACAGGAAACGAAAGGTCACAAAGCCCGAACACAACCGCTCTGAGCAGCGAGATGCTAACGACTCCTTCCCCACCACCCACCCACATCTGCCAGAGCAGGATGTGTTGCCAACACGTGCACGTGTTCTTCAGCGATGGGCTAATGCTCCAGCCTGCAACGCTGCTGCTGAAGTTTTATTTGCGGGGAGGTTATGATGTGGTCACCTCTGCAAGGCTCTTCTCACCCAGCCTTTGCTTACTACACCAGGAGATCAGCAATGGTTGCAAAGGTCTGTACAGAACTGGTTGGCAAAGCATATTTTGCTAGAAGAGTTTATCATGGTCTGTGCTTGACTGACCCATCGCTTCAATGAGTGGAGGTGTAACAGTTCAGATTTCTGAAGAAACCAGGGGAAAACAGCTTCAGAAGCCTCCCACCTGCCCTCTTACATACACACAGAAGGAAGTGCTGTCAGCTCTCAGCACAGCTCATTCACTGGGATGCTGAGACCTCGGGAGGTCACAAGCAAATTACCAAACAGAAGTGGGGTTGAAGGCAGCACTACTCCCAGCTGTACCCCCACTTTCAATGGGGTGGAAGCTTTCCTGAGGATGCACCCCCACCAAGCGAGCTTGTTCACCACAACCCCAGCAGAACACACAGCACCCGCACAACACCTAAAGCCAGGAGGCACCACTATCACAGCCACAACAGAAGCCTGCTGAGAGGGCTCCCTGTAGCACACAAGCTTCTTTTACCCTTTGTACCCACTCCCTTGTCTCACCCTAGCGATGCTCACCTGCAGAGCCCCTCAATACCTTAACCAAAAGCACTCAGTGGGGACACCTTTTGACCATGAAGACGTTCCTCAATCTTGCATACATTCTCTTCCCCTTACACAGGATCTGGGACCACCAGAGAGCTCCCCCACCCCTAGCACAGGCCCACCTGCCTGCTCCTGAGCAACATGAGGACAACCCCAAAAACACCAGGACAGGCTGCCACATCTACACTCACACTGGAGTTAGGGGCAGTGAAGGCATGCATAACCTGAGGATCCCAAAGCCATCAGCCTTAGAGAAGAGGCTCCCACAGTCCTTCCACTACTCTCTCTGGCTCCACACCGTGGGGTGCAAAAAGCCCTTCAGCTTCTTCCCCTGCAACCACAGCAGATTTCCCCCATAAAGCAGAAGGGGAGCAAGGAGGAATTTGTGATTACCTTCCAGGAGCCTCTGAATCTCCTCTGGAATCATGATACCTGCCACCTCCTTTCCACAGAGGCCAAACCTGCTGCTACTGCTCCTGTCCCTCAGGGGCAGGAACAAAGGAAGCGGGGGGGCGGGGACAACCCAAAAAAAAGGGTAGGAGGAACCGCTAGGCCCTGCTCAGATGCTTACCCGTGGTACAGCCCCAGCCAGCTCAAACCACCTCCTTGTAGTACAGCCCCAGCCAGCTCAACCTACCTCCTTGAAGGCAGGATGCCCAGCTCCCCAGAATGGTGAGCACTTCCATGCCCCCAAGGGCCCAGGCTCCAGCCAACAAACTGCAAAAGTGCCTGAGCCCACCCCAGCAACAGCACAACCAAACCAGCACTCCTGCATTAGCATTTAATCAGGTGGCACTTAGGCGTTCACCTCCTTCACCTGCACCTGCTAGGAGCGACACTGTTAGCTGGGTCAGGCTGTGTGACCACTGATTCAACCTCCTGTGCCTATTCCGAGCACAACAGGAGCTGGGATTGGAGCTGTTCCAGGCAAAGGCAGGCTTCCCTCTCTAATGCATAAGGGAAGAGAATGGTACTTGGCTGTTCTGCAATAAAACTTCCCCTCTTCCTGCATCCTGCATAGGAAGGGGGCTAGATTGTAATAGCCATTCATATTTCTATGTCTTGCCCAGAGAAATAACAGGGTTGCGCACTTCAACTTGCTTTATGACAGGCAATAAATGCAAACTGCACTCTGCAAAACAAAAATGGCATTGCATTAGATTAACCCACAGCCCTGCATCTGCTCCTCTCTGGGATAAATGAATTAGCACAAGCTGACTATGAGGATGCCACTAGTATTCTTCATTCTTGCATTCCCAAATTTTAGGCCCAATATTGACAAATCAAAATACAATCTTCTTTATCTGAAGATCATCAGTGATTCCAAAGAGCAGTTTAAGATTTCCCATGGGTTAAGTGTCCAGGATTCAGTCGTTACTTTGCAATATCCTGGTATCCAACATATACTTAGTATCATAGCGGATAGAAAAGGTTATTTGGAACATGCTTGCCACTTTTCTGGTGTTTTATGCACAGCCTGTGATCTTTAATTACATTTTCCCAACATAGCAAATATTGGAGATGGCAAAAAAGGCTGTGTTGGCCACAAATACAAACCCACACAGCTTCACGATATTAATGCTTGCTGCTTTCAGCAGGGGAACAGCACAGCTCCTGACAGTGGAGAGCCAGGGCAAAGCAACATAAGTAGGGGAAGAGAAAGAAATGTGCATTGGGACCCCAGCCTGCAAGGGCTGAGATACGCGACCACTTCACTACGTCCCCCTGGCCTCAGTGGGACAGTGCCATGCCGTGAGGCTGAGCATTGCCAAATAATTGCAGAAACAGATTCTTACAGCTCTCTGGGTCCATCACCTGGATGGAATAAAGGTTTAACTGTTTGGCCACAGGCCTTGGATAGAGGAAACCTGGAGCAGATTCCAGATTTGCCCCAAGCTTCTTGTTCGGTTCAGGTAAAGCACTCGGTGTTTCAGGGTTATCTCACATATGAGATGTAAAAGCTATGCTGGCAAAGGCTCGGATATGGGAATGATGGAAATACATGAAAGAGAAGCTCCTCTATATGCTATCAAGGGCTAATACACTTCATGACCCACTTTCTGACATGTGGGTGAAACAAGGGAAAAGTCGTTGTTATGCTTTTAGTTGATCAGTACAAATCAGATAAAGAACAGGTGAAGCACAGTGCTTTGTGTTTTTTGGGTTTGGGTGTGTGCCTGCAATTCTAGTGCATTGTCTCGTCTGTAGACAGTGGAGTGAAAGGAGAAACTCCCCAAAGCAGCTGCAAAGGTCTTTTGGGACTTTTTGGTTGAAATATGCACTTTCATGCATGGGGACAACACCTCAATAACTCACATATAAATAACACTTGTCAAGAAGGGATGGTTTTAAAGGAGAAGTGAAGATACCGTGACCACGAACGTGTTTAGCGTATGCAGCTGATTTATCAGAGAAGGAACGTCGCACTGTTTTCTGCGTAGAGTCTCTCCGTGTGGTAATGCTGAAGTGGCAGCTGCCATTCGGGGTTTAGTTGCAAAGAAGAGAAGACAGCGTGTTTTCTCTCCTGCTTAGGGAGGCTCAATTGCTGTCTGGATCCGGGAAAAGAAACACACCACCACTTCTGATTTGTCACTTGGCTGTGCTCTGCACGCACATGTAATTTCAGAACAACCTGGAGACAGACTTCACGTCTGACATTACCAATCCAGACCTTACAGGTTTCCTACTCTGAGTAAATTCACTCAGTTTCTGTCCTTCTCCCTTTACCTTGCGCTCCACTGCATGGGCTCACCCACGTTGACAACACTGCTGCAGCATAGTCTTGATTTTAGGACAACACGTACAAGAAATTGCTCTTCAGCTGATGCAGAGGTCTTAAGGCACAGGGAATGTCCCTGCAGTTCGGAGGGCCTCACACGGGAGAATGCCTTGCTAGAAAGCTTATACATCACAGTAGTCTTCCCCATTACATCTCCTAGTCAGGTAGGGTTTCATGAGTCAGGATTTAGAAAATTGAGTCTCCTATGGCAGCAAAACGGGAAACTGTGAGCCGTGTACGGCTCCTGACACATTCAAGTGGTTCTGACTGTGTGCGAGAAATGGTAGCACGTGTGGGTGGATGTGTACAGTAATGGATCTGTACATGTGTGCTCACCTAGAGGTGTTTAGGGATAAATATTTAAACACTTCTGTGTAGAAATCCTAGTCAGTTCATTACCGACTACAAATAAAAAGCAGCTGCTTGCTGAGACTAACTTTAAAAATGAGTTTATAAAGGAATGAACTAGGTCCCTTAGACAGAAGCAACTGCCTTCAGATATGCCAGAAAGATCAATAAAACCTGATCAATGCAAATCTCAGAGGAAGAAATGTTCATGCAACTGCAAAGAAAAGGGTCATCACACATTCTCTGCATTTCTGTAGCTCGCATAACAGTCTGAAACCATAGTGTTGCCAAGAGTGAACTAGAAGATACCTGGTCAGTGAGTCTTGCCCAAGAATTAAACCGATTTATCATATTTAGGGTCTGGAAGAAATTTTTCCTCATGTCAAACTAGCAGTGATTTCTTTGGCAGGTGTTTTGTGTGGTTTTTCCTTCCCTTGCTGCCTTGGGTGTGATCACTGCTTAAGAGCATATGGGGATTTCACCCACCCAATTTCCTACTGTTGCAGTGCATAGAGCATCAGTAAAGCTCTAGATCTTTTCTGCTCAATTTCTGAGATGCATTGTGGTTGTGAGTTTTGATCTTTTGCTACAGATCTAAAGGTTATCATGGAGCACTGAAAACAGCATCATGTGTGGAGGCTGGCACAGTTGCACCCTGCCTGATCTTGGATCACACATCCATCCCATGGTCCTGGCAGACCTAGCACCTGGTATGTTCCCCAGGCTCTACAGAAAGATATTGTTAAGACCAGGTTGACCGTGCAGCAGCTGTTGTTACTGACCCCAGTTTACTGAGGAATACTGAGGCACAGAGCCTCAGCTGCCATGGAGACGTAGGTGCTATTACCCAAAGCACCAAGCCTTCCGCTTTACCTTATGCAGCTGCAGACAGAGCCAGGCAGACTCATTCCCTGGCAAATGACCCTTTTTTTTTTTTCTTGCCTTTTTCCTTGCCACTTTCATTTTTTGGATATGTGAATAGGTTAAAAATTTCATTTAGTGGTCAGCTGGGAAGGAGATGGGAGAGCCTGGCAGTGACTGGCAACTTCTCCCACATCATTGTTATGTAGCACCAAGCTTTATGGGCCTTAGATGTAAAGCTGCCTCCCTACATGATAAAAGCCCCACCTTAATCATTTTAGGTCCCAAGTTCAGCAGACAGGCTCTCTCCTAATGATATTCTGTTAAATGGACAAATTCCTTTGAAGGCTTGTCTTGCTTTGAAATCCAATTTCACAGGAAGCCAGATGCGATTGGGTGTAGCTATGGAAACAAAGCCGAGCAGCATTAGAGGAGCTGAGCGATGCAAGGTAGAATGTGAGAGTCAGAGTCCTTTACTGCGCTGTCGGAAATATCAAAGGATCTGGAGAGGTTGGCAGGAGACGTGTCCCTGTTATGGGCTGTTCTGTGTGGCTGGGTACCAGCGCCTGTCAGTGGAGGTAAGCAGCCAGCTGTCCTGTCACACAGCCTGAATGCACAAAACGGGGGGGGTGCAGACTCCCCACTTCCCATCTGCCCCCTCCCTGCTCCTCCAGCACATCAGGATCTCAGCCTTCCCCTCGCTGCTATTCGGAAAGGTTAACAACAAAAGGGTAACAAGGTTAAACCACAAAGCCCTGGCTGATAACAGCCCTTTCAAGCAGCTGCACTGAAATTAATCTGAAACTTCTAGTAATTAGATAAGATAAGGATGTGTGCATGCTCGTGGGGGCACACACTGACCCTGGGACACCCGTTCCACAAAAGAGGTGGAGGATCACAGGCTTCATTAAACTGGATCAGGTTATTTGTTCACCTACTCTGGTGCTGCAGCACTGAAAGTACATTTCCAGCCCCTTTATTCATCTTGCTCGATATCCCTGGATGGTGCACTGACTTGCCCTTTTGTCCTCTCTTCCCGGTACTGTAGCTCCTGCCAATTCAGAGCAGACTCTAATTCTTGCCTTTTCAGAGCAGATGCTAGTCCATCCATTTCTGTATCACAGCTCCTGCCATTCCAGGGCAAATTGTTGGGCCACTGGGTGTCATTTGCTGCCTCTGACAGTGACCAACAACTCAGAAAAAAGGCAACTTTCCAATCTGGTAATGCACCTGACTGCTTGAATAATGTCTCCTGGTTTACTAATCAGCTATGCCATGCTAATGCTCTGCTGTAATCACAGAGTTTACATGCTTATGTCATTTCCATTGTCCGACAGCTCATGTGTCTTTTCTTGTGACTAAGTCATTCAGTTAAAGGTTGGTTACAATCCTCATAAAGCCTCTTTCATTTTTTAAAGCTAAGTGGTTTTCAGTTGTCTTCATAATTCGATTCCGCACCTCTGCTTCACAAGGGCTTGCAGGTTACTGTTCATCAGTTTCTGAAGCCAAAGAGAAACAAAAATATGTCAGCAGCTCTGAGTTATGGTAAACAGATTTGGTCCCAAAGCAAAACTAAATGACTGGACCTTGCTCCTGGCTTAGACTGCCAGCCTCTGGATTCATTTACCTTCTAGACATGCCACATTTTCTCTGCTGTGAAAGCTTCTCGGAAGCAAGCAGGTACGTTGAGATGTATTTATTAGAGGTTCTGTGAATGTACAGTAGCTGTTTTTCATCACACCAACACATTAGTTACAGTAGGACCCCACTGAAATGTTCCACTAGCAGACATAAGCCCCTGAAAGAGTTGACGGTCTGACCGGACGAGATGAAGTATGGAAGAGAAACACGAGAACATCTCATGAGAAGACCCTGGGAAAATAAATGAGTGTTGGTGTCTGGGCTATCCAGGCTATCCAGGTCCACTGTCAACAGTAGCACCTTGTGCACAGCACCCCAGAAATGGAAAGGCAGAGTCAGAGCTGTTGATAGCTGAGAGGGAGGAAGGAAGCTCTTAACCCAGGAGTGGAGAGGCCCAGGTTTCCTCCTCTGCTTCACTCCTCCTGTGCAGCACTTGACTGTGTGTCCAGCTCAAGCTCAACTCCAGGCCTCAGTCCGGAGTCCAGATTCATCTGTGCTCGCACATGGCCCCTCAGTATAAACCTATGGACATGAGCCAATGAAGACTGGGCACACACTTCTTCACGTGCCACAAACATCCTCTCATGTCCAGGGAGAACGGACTCACTGGTCCATCACTCCTACATCTCCCTGTGGAGGTGGTGTGTGGCAAGGAGGTCTGTCTCTGGGAGTACCCACAGCCATCAGTGGGGTGGAGGTGGTCTGTGAGGTGAGAACGTGGATGAGGCACCTCCCAACAGCGTGTTCTCAGAAAACTTGTGATCCTGAAACTGGAGGTGGGGAATGGATAGCACCGCTGGACTCCTAAGCAGGACACAGCTCTGAGGCAGCATTTTTACGGCCTCTGGCGAAAGCTGGCCAGCATCAGAAAGGGAAGGACACTCTGGAAAGGGAAGGATTATAAAGATAGGAAGCCAGAAATGAGCAGTGAGCTGAGATCCTGTGAAAGCTGCTGTTCCTCAGGCTGACGGATGGGCTTCAGTTTAATGCAAAGGTGATATTGATCCCTTGCTGTTTGGTTACAATGTGTGATGGAGCTGCCCTCTGCCCTGTAGATGTGTTGTAGCACCTCTTCTCTTTCTCCCAATCCTCATCAAACTCCTTTAATGACTCTTTTATTGACAACACTGAGTCTTAATGAGGAGGACTGCCACACACTTCATTAAGGCTGCAGAGGGGACACTTCCTATAAACAGCTAGGACCAAGGGCTGCCATGAAGGCTGAGGGAGAAGGATGGAGTTGAGGGAGGATCCATAGTTCTCTAGAGGAGGGAGAGATCCCTGTCTGCTCCTGAGAGAGAGCAAGGATTCAGGACAAAAGTCCACATGGTCTGAGAAGCAGTAGATTGAGGAAGGAGAGATCAGTCCTGGAGAAGAGTCTTGGTAGTCACAAAGGACATGACATGAGAGTTCCTTGAATAATTCGGTTCAGGATGAAGACGTTGGGTGGCTCATGGCTAAATGTAACCTGGATTTTATTCTTCAGTACAATAATAATAACACACTGTGTCTCCAGTGCTGTGGAAGGTGATGGTGGCAGCATGTGTCAGACACCCGTGAACAGGAATACAGACAGTAATGTACTGCTGGCTTTGGCACTGTCTGCCAAACTAGTGTCACCTCGTTGGCTCACCTGCACTGAGATCCAGGCTGCCACAGCTCAGTTTAAAGCCAGTACGGAGATGTCTGTGTAAACATCAATCACATCGTTATGCTTGATGGTCCTGAGATTTCATGGACAGTTCAGTGACATTTCAGATTAAAACTGGACCGGCTGTTCTGTGAGGTTTTCTTCATTCTGGAAAAGAGTCTCCTACCTAAAACCAGCACAAAAGACAGAGCTGGACTTGAGGGTCTGGATGCAGAAGAGACTCAGATATGATGTTCTACTGTAGCCCAGCTCCTGCATTAACATCCATAAATCTCCATCCATCACACAGTTCTATTTCAATTATTGAGCCAATTTCCAGACACTTTTATGATGTATTGTTTGATTTTATTAACTGGAGTGAAGGTTTAAACTCACTGAATTCCCATAGTAATCTTGCCCTGTAACCCTACCCACCTTATCAAATCTTGCTTAATGAAATGCAGGCATCTGTCTTAATGGCTTTCAAACTATGCTATGTAGACTGACCCAGATGTTAGTTCATAAATAGGAATATTTGGAGGTGTTAAACAGGGTAGCTAGAGACAGAAGTAAGTCCCTGAAGTGATCTTTTCTCTTATGAAGGAATCAGTGATATGGGAGAAATTACTATAAATCTTCATGAAGAAAAAATGAGAGCCAGAGGCCTGGGGAATGGAAGCTCGGCTCTGCAAACACACAGCAATAGATTTGGTCAAAAATACTTCCCTGAAGAAACTGACTATTTTGGTAGAAATTTAAAAATCAAACTAGTTTGATCTAAGACCAAAATATTAATCTGAAATGTTTTGTCTGGGGACTATGGGTGTTCTGCAGCATGGAAGTAGGAATTTAAGTGTTTCAGGCCCTATGAACAGGATCCTCAGTCAGGCTGCATTCCCGGTGGTGCTCAACTTGTCCTGGCAAAGAGAGTGTCCTCAGGGGCCATGGCACATCATGGAGGAACAGCCGAGGTGTGGAAAGGGGAGTGCAGGGCCCGTGTAAATGATTGCATGGAGGACTGGGATTATGTCCAATGTAATATGCTATGTAATAATATTTGCAAGTTGAAACATGTTTCCATTCCAGCTAATCGAGACTATTTCATTGCTGAAGAAGAAAAAAAAAAACCCAAAAAACTCTTTAGAAAGAAAATATTTTTCTTGAGGAAAAAAATTGCTCTGTTTTGTATTTCAGAAATAACTAAGAGAAACCCGGGCGGTCTTGGAAGCAGCCCTGCAATGTGATGGACACAACACCAGGGGCTGGCTGCAAGTGTTCACTGCCTCACTGTTCCTTCAAAGCTATGATGGTGAATAAGCCATGATTTTTGTCCCTCAAGGGTTTTTTACTGCCACACTGCATCAACTCAGCTCTTCAGCTTCTCCTTCCCCACAGCTGCTCTTGTTCCCTTCTCATGAGAAAGAAAGAAGGAAGGAAAAGCTGACAAGGCTGCATGACAATCTGGTATTTAGTGTGACAGTTAAACTTAATGATATGGGAGGCATGTTAGACTGTGTTACAAGCCCATTATCTGTGAGCTTGGATATTGTATGCATTACATTATTAATTAAACACAAAAACGACTACCGTTAGTCGGCGATCTTATCTGCTAAAAGAACTGGAAGGCAGAAGTATTCCCTAAATTCAAGAGCATATTGTTTCATTCCTGTCATTCTGTAAAACAGTTACCCTTCCGTTTCATGCTTGTCAAGCAATCAATGAATGTTTGTAAACTGTTTTGAGATCTTCCAATGAATGATGTTACAGTTTAGAAATGCAAAGTGTTACTACAGTTCATTCATTATGAAATTAAAGGATAAAACTTGCAGATGCAAAAGAATTTGGTTTGGAAAATGCCCCAAACATTTGTGCAGCTGTTATTATGTTGCCCCCTTCTGCCAGAGGCTTTAAACACTCTTGTGTGAGGGACAAATTCAAACACCACAGAGCTGCTCTCAAGGTGAAACCCTAGAGATGTGTTTGAACTATCAGCACTAATGCCTAGCTCTTACCCTCTTCATGCATGGATTTCAGAACATTTGGATTGGAAAAACGCAATCTCCATTTCATGAAAGAGGAAACTGAGACTAAAGGAAAGGAAGTGTCTTGCCTAAACAACACCTCAAGTCAGTGAATGAGGCGCAGACCCCACAGCCTCTGAGTTTCAGAGTCCCAGTGCCCTTCCCACTAGCTCAGTTCATTTTAAAGTTTAAAGCCAGAGTCCTCTTCTAGCGACTCCTGCAGCGGGTATCCTCCAAGGCTGCAACCCTGCAAAGTGCTGGGCACTCTGGCGTTCTTCCAGTGAAGCACTTAAGTACAGGATTAACTCCAAGCTTACGAATTGTCTAACTGAAAGCAGCGGAAATGGTACTTTAAAAAGAAAATAGCACGGTTTCCCTAATTACTGCTTCCAACCTCAGGAAAAGGCAGACAACAAAAGCATCTGCACTAGGAGCGGTGTCACCCATTGGCAATGGAGAAGGAGAGGATGGCACTTCCATAGCCTCACTCCACCTATAATCTGAACTATCCTCTGGAGCTGCTCATTTCTTCCACTGGCTTTAGAGGCCGCCCGTGCTTGACTGCATAGAGAAACAGCAGCACAGCCTCCCCAGTGCTGTGCAGGCACAGCACAAGCACTCTGGGGGTGAGTATTGAACGGGCCTTCTCGGGCAATGGTCCAGATCTAGAACTGGATCAGCAGCAAACTGTGCTCAGAGCTTGCTGCTCTCTACAAATGTGGATAGTCTCCTCTGTTGCTCGGTAAGGAGCACATTTCTGACATTGTTACAGCTCTTTACCATTCCCTACTTTGATAACACCCATGGTTCCAGTCATGAAGAAGCACCTGGTAGTCCTGCTTCTTGCTGGATGTCCATGGGTGAAATCACACAATAGATCTCAGTAAAGTTAAGCAAGTTCCCCGTGGCAGAGTATAGCAACCACACCAGAGAAGCATCAGCCTCTACTGCAGTAGGACAACCTACATAAACCTTACAACCCATTGTCTGGATCCAGCCTACCCCAGTGATTCAGTCGAAGTCTGCAGAAGAGTTTGTAATCAAACCTTGGCCTCCTAAATACAGCTTCAATCCATCACTCTTACAGCAGGCCTTCCTCTCTTTCATCCCCTTATCACTTCCAAGCAGATCCAGGCAGGCAGTTCCTCTCTGCTGCCTCTGTTTCAGCTTGAAAAGGGATGGTGGTAACTTGTGTGAAAAGTTTGGCCTTTCTTTTGAGTCACTGATTAGTATAAACAATGATGTGTGCCTTTGGAGTGGTTATTCACCCTACAGATCTTTAGCCAGCTAAGTGCCCGATTATCCCTCTAAGTCTGAAAATCTCTTTTCCTTCTCTACTTTTCTCTTATCTTCTCTGAAGTAATTATCTGCTACTTTGTATTGCACTTCTCTAAACTTCTGCAACACCCTACTTTTAACCTCCACTCTTTCTCCACTTCTACCCCAGAGCAAATGGAGATTATTCAAGGTGAAAGAGAGGGCAGTGGAGAAGTACCCTTCCTCGGTAGGGATGTCTGTGGTGCTGCTGTGCTGCTCCATTCTCTCTCACTCTGCATTTGCATGGCTTTGGGGGATGCACATATTAAAGGTTATGGAGATGTAATCCACCAGGATTACAAGGGTTTACACTTTCAAATCAAAGCATTACAAAGGTCAGATATCCAACCCAGAACGAGCTGATCTGGGATTCCAGCTGATGCCTTTTCTTTCTCACCTCTTCCTGAACCAACTGATCTCTTAGTCATGGCTCTGCATCCTCTGTCTACAGCACTCACAGTAATCACTCTTGTGGTGCCTAAACAATGGATCTCTCACACTGAGCTAGGCTCCGGGGGCTCCTGAGCTGGTATGCAAACTCTTATTCTTTGTACCATGATAGCTTTGTTGAATCCTTTCATAGTGCAGATTTCTGCTGGAATAGGCAAGGGGGCGAAGAGCTGCCCCAGAGAGCTTACAGTCCACGCATAAAGCAGCAGACAGACAGGGAAACAAAGAGGTAGGACTTTAAGGAGTCCCGGGATGAGAGTCTAGTAGAAAGTTCAGCTAGATGCACTGGTCCCCAGCCTGTCCAACTCCCTGGAAGCATCCCTGACTCCTCACACCACAAAGTACCCTTTATGTATCCCTCTGTTTCTTGTTTATAGCTCTTGAGTCTTTGTTTCAACCCTCCTTGCCACAGTTCACATTTTGTCACATCCTTCTGGTGTTTGTCTTCCCAAGACACTGTTACACGTGATGGAGCCCTGTTTTCCTGGAGATAGTTGAGTACCTGCCTGGCAATGGGAAGTGGGGAATTAATTTCTTGCTTTGCTTTGCTTGTGCACATGAGTTTTGGTTTATTTATTAAACTGTCTTTATTTTAACCCATGAGTTTTCTCACTTTTACTTTTCTGATTCTCTCCTCAGTCCCAACTGGGGGGAGTGAGTGGGCGGCTGTGTGGCGCTTAGTTGCCAGCTGAGGTTAAACCATCATACTGACCCACCTGAGATTACACAGAGAATCATGGAAGGATCTGGAACTGAAACAAACTCATCTCAGATCCCAGTGAATACTTTAGCTACAAACTTCCAATTCTGTAGGGCACTGCCCTGGTTCCTAGCCACCTGCCCTTACCACCACAAGTGCTTTCCTCCTATAGTTTATCTCCTTTTATCCCACTTCCATCAGCTAGTCCCCAGCTCCCAGCTCTCCTCTGTCTTCCACCAAATGATCAGAGAATCATGTCTGCGAGAGGAGCAGAGAGAGAGCAGCGCCTGGATCCTGTGTCAGTTTTATTTACCTTCATTGCACTGTCTTCCATTGCTTAACAGAATAGTTTTATACCACAGAAAATTGGAAGCTAAGTAGTTGCCTGTCAGGTAGTGTCTGTCGCCTGTGTGAGAAGCTGACATCGTAGTCAGCTACACTGTCAGCCATCTCCGTGCTGAGCATCAGTCCCAGCCCCGGAGCCCTCCTGCTCATGCGTTTTCTCTGTGCTGGTATTTGTAATGGTGCCACTGGGGACTCCCCTTGGAGCAGCAGCAAGCTGCAGCTTCCACTTACATCCATGTGCACCACACACGCAGCAAGTTAGCTAACAAGATGAAACTGCTGAGATACAGAGCTCAACACAAGATGGGAGAAGTCTTGTTTCTCAATCAGTCCAAGAACCCCACCCATCTCCAGAGCAACATCCCTGATTTCATAGAACACCAGGGAATTATACCTAGGGCACATTCAGTTCCAAATATATAGAAGAGACAGATGTAGAAAAAAAATTAGAATATCATTTCACATCAAGGCAGACTAAGAGCGAGGGTATGTTTGGCACAGGAGAGACAAGGGCTGGATGCAAAGCCTGTTTTGGAAGGAGGGAATGGAAGGCAAAGGCTATTTTGATGGATACAGAGAAGTGCTGTGTTTCATAGTGAGTTTAATACACAAATTCCCTGTGCAGGAGAATTACTTGATAAAGACGAGTGAATTCTCTTTCTTCTCCATCCCTTTCCTCTTTTCTTCTTCTCTTCTTCTTCTCTTCTTCCTTTCTCCTCTTCTTTACCATCTTCTCCGTGTCTCTTGGAATTGCCAGTCGAGATTACAAGGTGTCAAAGGGAGTGAAATTATTTTTGCCACTCGTCTGCTCGTAAACTTGGTGCCCTGGCTTTTGATATTACAGCACCATAGCCTCTACCTTTAAATATCAGCCACCCACAGAAACAACCTGACTGTACATCGGCAGCAGGAGAGGTTTCCATGGTGACAGGATGCAGGTCACAACCTCTGTAAATGTAATCAGAGCACTGGGACTGCTGTGTGGAGACAGGTTTAATTTCTCCGTTAGTGGGAGCTCTGTGGTCCAACATGTACATAAGCTCCTCACATTGACAGACAACCTGTTATCTCCAGGATGGCACTGCCTATTGCCAGTCCTCTTGCGCACCTGCCATCTCACCTTAATTTTTGAGCACCGACAGAGCAATTCCACCTGGGATCCAGCATGGCCCAACCTTCACTTTTGCAAAAGCCTGTTCGTATCATTTCAGCTGCCCACCGCCTTTTCTCATTTCTGCTCCCCATCCCACGCTGGCTGCCTGTGCAGGTGGCAGGTTGCAGGCATAACTTCATCCCCTCCACTCCACATCTCTCAGGTCTCTCATTCCTTCTCCGCCTGGACACACAGGTATCGCTCAGTAATGTGCCTGTCTCCACAATGCCTACATGCCAAGTGCAATACAGCAGAACAGTGTACCGCGATGCTGCCTGAGAGTCAGACAACTCCTCACTGGGGCAGGAGTGTTTCTTATGAAAAATGATGCAGAGCAGCTTTGTGGGAATGTACCCGGGGGCTTGTACCGAGTATACTGAAGATTTTCAAGAAGGGCATGTGCTGAGTGTTTATAGGGTCTGGGCTGAGGTTACACTCTATGAGAATTTCTGGCTATTTATGACATATACAGAACCTGGGTATTTACTGACTGTGCCATAGGTTAAGTATTTCCAATAGTTCTCCACTTTATGCTTTTCTTTATCCTTCTTTTGGTGGCTTTCTATCTGCCTTGCAGCACAAGCCTCAGTTTATCTGCTTCTAAGATGCATAAGAACTGAATAGTTCCCATCTTCAAAGATAAAAACAGCTGCATGTGCCAGATTGTTTTAGTGATGCACAGTGTTTAATAAGCTTTAATTACTGGCTTCTCCTCTCTTATTAAGTTAAGCCAAGAATATTTTAAGCCTAGCTTGTAATAGTATTGGAGATCTCCATTTTCTGAGTCAACAGTTTGCACAGATGACTGTGGAAGTCAAATAGCAATTACTGCTTTCTCTCTTGTGTATTTGTGCATTTGCAGTGAAGAGAAGTTAAAAGCTTCTCTCTAGTAGGAGCCACGTACACTCAGGTCAATCCCTGACTGCTACCAGGTCCCCAGAGCAGCACAACAGTTGCAGTTTTGACAAATACAGGAAAAGAAGAGTTAAAGGACTTGTTCATTCAGAGTTCATCCAAAATTGCCATTCCGCTGTAGCTTTGTAGCCGTAAATTTCAGATTAACTTTTACATGTTTTCAAACCCGTATTTGACTGGGCAGCTAATGTGGCATGCAGAGATTCCTTGAAACCATCTTGGGCTGAGAGAATGCTTTGAAAGCATGTGAGAAAGTGTCCTAACTACCAGTTCACGCTTCCCTTACACTGGCAGCAGGTACCAGCTCATTCTTCAGTCTTTTACTTTCGCTACGCCTTGTGCCAGTCTTTTCAAAGTGCCACCTCTGTGCTCAGGAGGGATTTTGCTGAGTACCTCCACACAAGTGCTCTTTGAGAGGAACTAATCGATTGCTAAAGACAAAGCTCAGGAGCAGAAATCTCTCTCCTTATCATGTCTTTTCTTTTTTTTTGCTTCGTCTGCCTCCACACTGTGCACAGACGGAGAATGGAAACGCTGCCAGGATCCTGTGCATCTCAGAGAACACTGTCACCTGAAATATTATCCTGTCTAGTTGTGTGCAGCAGATTTAGCATTTCAGAGCAGCGGGCCCGAGTTTCCAGTCTGTCATGTGGATTGCTCGGTGCACGTGTACATGCTTGGGACAAATGTTAACCCAAAAGAGTGAGGTGAAACCAATGGGAGGAATAGAGCTTTCCTGGGCTATTGGTATCTGGCTTGCAGGATCCTTTGGAAAGTAAGGGAGGAGAAATAAAAGTGGATAGAGTTGGGCTACAGGAGGTTTTTTCCACCTTTGATCCTCGCATTGTCCTGTTCAGCTGAGTGGAATACAAAGCAAGGGTGTCTCAGAGCTCACACTTCACCTCAGCAGTGCAATCGACGGGAGAAGCAGTGAGCGAGACCGACAGACTGTCACTGGCAAAATGAACTGTCACCTCCCATTTTTCAGAGGCGCGGTGGGATGAATTGCAGCTTTGAACCATGTGGCCCGTTGCTGATTGAGTTCCGCTGTCTTAGAACCCCACTGAACAAGGCAAGTTCATTTCAGGCTGACGTACCACTGCTTATCAATTTTGGAGCCAGTAAAATTAACTGCTTCAGAGCTGATTTCCCCTTTTCTTCCCCTCCTACTGCCACCTTCCTAGATTTGTACCTGGAAAGGTCAGTGAATAAACCTCACAAAGCATCAAGTAAGATCCATGTGGCCTAGAGAAGGCTTGACGGAGGTGCTGTTCTTACACAGTGCTGGCTCTAAAAGACAGCTGTTCCAGTCACCGATCTCTAGCAGACGTTTGTCTACATCATAAAAAACAAAGCCGAAGTTGCTGCACAATTCAGCACAACTCAGTGTGCTTGGCAGCCTCCGAGGAGGCAAGGGGGAACCCAAGTCCTGCAATGACAGCTGTACTGGAAATCAGGATTGAGATGAATTGGAAGGGCTGTGGGAGAAGGCTGGTAATGGAAAGGCAGCGGATGTTCAGGGTCAGAAACATATCCTAGCCCAGCTCCCTGAGACCAACAGTGCTAAAATACCAAAGATACTGTGAGCCAAGACTGCTTTCCCAGAGCTATGCAGAGAAAGGGGTGTGTGTCCCACCTGTTGGATCCGAAAAGTATTGTCAGCTACTTGCCAGCCTGTGATGTCCATTCCAGTCCTGCCGATACCAGTTAGCTGTCTATGACGTTGTGTTTTCTGGCAGTTCATTCCCTCAAGAATCAGCCTTAGTTACTTGGCCTTTCTTCTCACCCAGAATTTACATAAAGCTGTCCTTCCTTTGCTTTCACACTATCCTTATTTTCTGATATCACTTCTCTCCTTTCAGTTCTTTCTCCTTTCTTCCTCTATAACAATGCATCTGCTTCCAAACCAACATTTTTGCCATACAGAGCCTGTAAACCAATAGTGCCTCTGTCTTCAGCTTCCCCCTTGAAGACTGTTTTTCCTATTTGACCTCAAAGGCTCATCCTCATCAACTGTGTGTCTATGTGTTTCTGCTGCTATTCAGTTGTCTCATGTCTTATATTATCCCAGGGCACAGTCCTGAGGTCCGTAATAGTCAGTATACAGCTGAAACCTGGTTTAGGGTGGAGGAAGCCCTGACCAATCAGACCTTCCAGGGCAAGATTTTGCAGGACAAGAATTACTCTCCCCCTTTGTGTTTTCATGAAATGTGGACACGCATAGCATTCAACACTGTAGGTCTTTTGCTCATGTAAATCAGGATCACTCCACACTAAGTAGCCCAGCTGGTGGTCAGGTACAACAAATTTTGATTAAATTAATGTCTGTTGTAATTCTATTGGTGTCTGGAGAAAAATCTGTTTTGCCAAGCATCATCCACTGCCACGTTCCTACCTGCACAAACTGCTCTAACACAGTATTTCATCAGAGCCTTTCTAAGCTGTTCTCAGCCTGGTTGCAGCCCCAGAAACACTCCCTATTTTTCCTCTGTAATACTTTGCATTCTATGTCCCAGACGTTTTGGTAAGTGTGCAGATCTGCAGTGAGAGATGGATGGGCCACTGACAAAAGGGGCAGGAGAATTAGTTCCAATGGAAATAATTAAAGAAAAGCTTTATTCAAGATGTCCATGAGTGGGAAGCTCTGGGCCTGTGTCTCACCTTCCTGCAGACTGAAAAATCGGATGAAATATTAGCACTTTCCACATGTTAACACTACAGGATATCATCCATCTTCCTCACCAGTGGGAAGTGTTAGCTAGCACGGGCCTTTATGAAGCTGATTTCTATATTCCCTTATGCCAATCACAGCTTAGAAACTGTCGGAGTTTGCACTTTAGGAAAAGGGACTGTGAATCTGGGGAGGCAGCCTTCAGGCTAATGGCTACCTCCCAGGCTTTCTTTAACACACACAGCTGTGCGTTACCTTAACTAGGTTGAGAAATAGCACGATATCCTCTAAATCTTCAGTGAATGAGCTGCAGTGGCAGAGCAGCTGAGAAAACTTGCTGCCGTGAGTCTGAGCTTTGCGGGAGCCTTAAAGCTATGGCAGCTGAGCACGTGTAGCCAGTCATTTGGGTTGGGGAGTTGAAGTCTGCCGATTGGGAAGGTATCCGTGATGCTCCCTCAGGGGAATGTTGGCTGCAGAAACTGGTCCACTTTAGTCTGTGTGAGCAGGCTTGGAGAGAAGCAGTGGTGGTGAGCACCTGGCAGTGATATCTAGTTGCGCAAGTCTTGTGTTATTAGAAAGGGAAAACTTCTGTCAGAAATCCTTCCAACAGGAGGCAGAGATTTGTTTAGACCAGCAGAGAGAGAGAATCTTTCCACCAGTACTCAGAAACTAAGACTTGGTAAAAACCTATTACACAGCACTCTGACTTCAGCTAAAGGTTTTCCCTTGTTGCAGGATCTGACAATACTTATAAACCTGTCCATTATACAGGGCTGAGGTGGAAGGCTTCCACCTCATTGCTGGAAACCAAGTAATGTAGCGGCGTCAGCCTTAGCAGTTTTCCGTGAACTGTGGGAACATTACCCATCAATTCCTGGGTCACACTGCAAGTCATCTTACTCAGGAGCAGCACTTAAGGTGCTGAAAAGCCATGTGTAGCTTAAGAGCTACAGGCTGGCCATTCTTGCCCTCATGCAACCTTCATTAGAGGTAAGAGCTTGCTCCTCTGGGTTTTCAGTACTTATCCTGATTCCAGCAGTAAAAGCAGTCCAAACACACAGAGAGCAATATATAATCGATAGTTTCAGAAGGACAGAAGCATATGGGGACCCTCCATTCAGGGAAATAGCCACATCTCTGTTTCTTGTATTGCAACAGTAATAAAACTGCAGTCAGTAAACTGAGTCAGAGCACAAACCAGCCTTCTGAGCGGCAGCTCTACCACGTTGCAGGTGGCTGAATATTTAAAATATGTAGACTCCAGCCATCCATCTTTCCTCAAGTAACCAAGTCCTCAGGTTTCTGCTGAAGCTCCCTCCTCATGAGGGACAGTAAGACTAATAAAGCAATGGATAAAAGGTTTTCCCATGGTTTAAGTATTTATCCCTAATGCTACCAGAGAGTGCTTTTTTAAAGGCCAGCCCTGGGAGGCAAGATGCTTTAATATGAATCTTCTCTCCTCTATCCAAGAAGAGCCTGCAGGATCAATACTTGTAACACTCCTTCATAGAAATTAATGCCACTGTGTAAGGGCTTGTCTACACATGAGTTACCCCAGTGAAACATTCTGCTTTACATGTGCATCTTGCCTTATTGCAGAGTAAGTTTCACATATAGGCAAAAGGTCCCTTCGTAAGATCATCATGTCATTAGGGGAACAATTACCAAAACTTTAAAAGCTCATGGGTATATTCTGCCCATGTTCTAGTGCCCACTGGAGTCTGCAGAAGGATTAGGCCACTTTAATGGCCATTTGTCCAAGCTGTGAGAAAGTAGATTTGGTAAGCAAGGACAGAAGAAAGTGGAAAAGTCATTTCTCATATTAAAATTAGAGCTTGATCCATGTTACAAACTTCAGATTGTAAATAGTAGCAGGTCTAAGTGTCCCCACAAGTAGGGATGTGTGCATGTGTCTGTGTGTAATACAGTAAGAGAAAAGAAAACTGAACGGAGAGTAAAACAAGGCATTTTTGGCATTTCAGCTTTCTGCAAATTCACAATTTCAGTAGAACAGATAAACACACAGCAAAGAGAACAGAGACTGTCATCCTTCACTGAAGCGCGAAGAAAATCTGTGTCTGAGGCTTCCTCAAAGCTTCATGTGTAACAGAATGAACTTGACTGTTGTTTTAATTAAGCTCCCATCAAGGCCTGATTCATACAGAGGTTGTAGAACATGTGACTAAGAGGACTGCTATTTCACTGATGGAAATTACCCTGGAACAACGATCAGTGTGAAGACAGCAGTGAAATAGAAACCCAACCTGGCTTTGAACTTCCCCAAAATGCGAGTGTGAGTTCATTCAGAATTTAGTAAATCAAATGGCCCAAATTCAGCACCAGAGCTTGGGAGGAATACTATTAAACCTTGAATCAGGTCAAATTTAGCCATGTGAGCTGTGGCAACAGTCACATGGTGTGCAGTGGGTGTGATGTCATCAATCTGTGTGGCAGATGTAACAGGCAGGCGCATCATTAGTCTCTGCAGGGCTGTGTGATGCATGGTGACACCATGGCTGAGAGGGGCGTGATTGATATTTGGTGCATGGAGCCATATGAAAAATCTAGTGTGCAAATAACAGTTTTATAAATGCCTTTCTCATTCTATATGCAGACAGGCCCCTGGAAGGAATCTAGGAGATTGAATTAAGCTTTTAACCCTCTAGGCTCTCCTGTCGTTTATTGTTAGGGAATTAATAGGAACGCAGGAATGCAGAGGCCCTGCCTGTCAATTCCAAGAGGTGATTTTTCTGATCTTCATGGACGTTTCCAGCATCTTTCATTAAACACTCATGTACCAATTTGTCATTTTAACTGGGCAGGAAAGAAACTCCCGTTGAACTCCTTAGCTCAGGTGCTGTAAGTTAAATTCAGAAGCAGAAAGCCTTGCTCTGTTACATCTGCCAGACAGGCTTAGGGCTGATGAACAGCCTTCAATAACTGTTTGGTGGGTAGAGGGATTCCAGTAGGATGCTCTAAAGCTCTGTGATCAGAATAAAAAGAGATTATTCAACAGGAATGAGAGAAGGCTTATATAGATCCACTGAGACCCCAGAGCAAATGAAAACTTAGGAACAGCAACAGCATTTTTAAAGGGAGATAGAGAAAAAAACGAGTCAGGGCCTAATTCAGATCTTGCTTACTTTAGTATTCACGTAAGTGAAGATCTTTAATGGGTGTTTGTTGTTATGTGAGTAGAATTGGGACCTCATCTTTCCCAAGGCTGAAGTCATCTTTTAAATGGCCCTTTTACAGAACAAATCTGGAACTTTGTTGAATGGATTGGCAAATACCTACAGCAGTCAGGTGCACAGCAGTGGGACCAAAGAGCAGAGCAAGGTGCGCTCTAAGTTTGTGAGCTTAGGGTTGTTTGAAGGTACCTGGCTATGTCAGCTCTGCCTGTGCTACAGACGTGACATCGAGAGATACCTGAAATAGGCCCTCGAGCCCACGCCACTGCAGAAGACCCTAAATTGGAAGGCAGCCCTTTCTGGGAGCCCAGGAACAGTCAGAGGTCAGATACCTGTTCTGCCTGTTGCTGGTGTCAGAAGTTGTAGAAGGAATGTCTGGCAGCAGGACCCGCACAAAACAAGTGGATACTTAATAAAATGGGCCCTGTAAGGGATGCCCATGACCCTGCCGACCGCTTTGACTATGATGAAGAAGCCAAGTACTGGCTACATATGCTGCAGGAACGCGGCGTCTCTCCGATTTTTGCCCACCACGTTACAACCACTTCTGCCGCTGAGGCTGCGGAGGGTGTTGGTGGGCAGCAGCGATTGCAGACTGGGTCTGCCGGCAGCATTTACCACTCCTGCCCTCAGGAGCGGCAGAAGACAAAGCTCAACTTTGGTGGACTCTCATCCAGAGGGAGTTATTTCTTTTCATTTTCAGTCATTTGACTTAATAACAGGGTAAAAATAATCTACACTGAAATGAAGTATAAAGTTGCAGTTTGAACGGCATGTTTAGGTTTGTTTGGTTTTTTTTTCTTGAAGCAAATAATTTGACAGCTTCTCAAACTGCCAAAGCACCCTTAAATAGTTTTAAGCCCAACCAGAATAGATCTAGTGCCCACTATTTCCTAAACCGCAAAGATCGGAGTGAACTTTTCCACTGACACATGCACAGATCAGGCTGAGTGGGTGATATGTTGGACAAATGCAATCAAATTTGAGCAAAACCTGGGTGAAAACTTCCTGAAAGAAGAAGGGTGAAGGCTCCTAGCATGGTGGAAAGTCTCACCTCTGCTGCCGAACTTCACGAAGCCTCACAACATCAGTGAGGCCTTGGTACTACAGCAGGTCCCTTCCCACCCTGAGACCTCTCACATCCCCAAATGGAGGCCACTGGAGGCCTGAGCAAGATTATTCCTACAAGCTGACAGAAAACACCATCACCTGTGGGGAGGCTGTTTATCAAAATGATATATGGGGCTATTTCCAAGTGTACTTACCAGGCAAAAAGCAGGCCGTCACATCCCTGGCGCTGTGGTGCTTTGCTCCGTGGTTAGAGGAGGAGCACGGGGAAGACTGCTATGGCGCAGGGCAGCGGGCCAGGCTGGAGCTGAGGGGAAGCTGGAAGATGCAGTCTGGGAGGTGACACAGGCTGTGAGGTGACGAGGCTGAGAGGTGCCACAGACTGTGAAGCAATGAAGCTGTGAGGCAAAGCAGGCTGTGAGGCAACTTGGGCTGTGAGGCGACGCAGGCTGTGAGGCGACTGGACTCTGAGGGGATTCTGGCCCTGAAGTGATACAGACTGAGGTGAACTGGACTTTGAGGCGATGCAGGCTGTGAGGCGACTGGACTCTGAGGTGATTCTGGCCCTGAAGTGATACAGACTGAGGTGAACTGGACTTTGAGGCGATGCAGGCTGTGAGGTGACTGGAGCTCTGAGGTGATTCTGGCCCTGAGATGATGCAGACTGAGGTGAACTGAGCTTTGAGGCACTGCAGGCTGTGAGGTGACTGGAGCGCTGAGGTGATTCTGGCCCTGAGGTGATGCAGACTCTGAGGCGACGCAGGGTGTGAGGCAACCTGGGTTCTGAGGCAACGAAGGCTCCAATGCAACACCAGTGGTGTGGTGATGCCGACTGTGAGGCAACTCTGGCTGCCTCAGCGATGTGACTCTTGTTTCTCTCTGATGCTGGCCCTGGAGAGTAAGGCCTAGGCGGCCATTTTGTGGCCCAGCCCTGGCCAGGTCTCTTAGGCTCTGCGAGGCTCCCTGCAGTGTGGGCACAACATGGCTGCAGCATGAGGGGAGAGGAGCCACAGCCATCAGGAACCTTTACATGCTGAGATTTTGCCCTGGGTGCGTGCATGGAGGAGACAATGAGGGACTTTGCAGTTCAGACTGCACAAGAAGCAGGAACAGGGAGCAGCACTGCCCGGTAAGTGTGATCGCCAGCAATATCTGCACTTTTTGGGGTGTTTCATGGGTAATGAATATGGCCACACTTTGGTTCCCCTTCTTATGGGCCTGATCCAAAAGCAGCAAAAGTCATCCTGGTGGTTTACATGGCCTTGGGAGCTGCCTGTGGAAAAGTGCAAGAGCCTTGTGTTCCCAAGATTCCTGTTTATGGCTTTTTGCCCCCATCAGCTCATCCGCAGCCTGACGTGCTCCTGGCACCGAGAGCTGGTAGAGCAAAGAGAAGTCTGCCCGGTGGAAATGATCAGCCAAGCTGAAAAAAAAATGAAGCAGGTTGACTTCATTATGTGCTCATTAAGAAATCTGTAGCTGTAGTTTGTTCCTGTGTGTGTGAGCTCTGGCTGTCATAAACCCTGACAGATGGACAGACAGACTGAATTATAGTTGTAGAGTATAGACTGGGCAGGATCCCCCATTAACGCATATTGGAAATTGTCATCACTTCAAGCTGAATGGGCTCCAGATGTTGAAACCCT